>NC_064414.1:3880000-3985000 GCF_023375975.1 Astyanax mexicanus | reverse complement strand
TATTATTTTCAATTTAAGACCATAATAAGAAATTATATAATTATATAATAGCATAACAAAGCATGTATACCCTCTCTTAAAGGCATTTAAACATTTTAATAAAAAATTGGTTTGTGAAATATATATATTTTCCTTGCCTACTGCAGTCACTGCACTCTGTGTGTATGGAGTCACAGCTATTGAACCACTGACAGAAAGCACAGATAAAAAAATATTAACAAATTATCAAATATTACTAAGGACATGTTCATTTACTGTACGATAAATCCATTACTGATAAAAAATCAACTACATTAAATGACTTTCTGAATGAGGTCTTTAGCTCACGTTCACTGATGGTGCTCTGAGGGCTAAATGGTAGGACCAAGTTGACGAGGGCTTATCAAAAAACAATATTGAAGAATTGTATGTATTAGTGTGTATTAGTAAAAACTATGCACTGGCATGGCATCATTTCTCCTTTTTTTAACATCACTGAGGTCTAATTATCTCACTTCACTAACTGTTGCAGCTCTAACGGGAAGTATAATGTAAAACAACGCATGACACCACACTTCTGCTGCATGCTGGGTGCACTGTGCTCATGCTTTTTAACGTCCACCTAAAGCCCAGTGAGGAAAGAGGACGCAGTGAGTTTCCCGGGTCCAGGGTGAACTGTGGTGCCACAGGGCGCAGACCCAGCTTTCAACAAGCTGAGGCTATCCAGCGGCCTGTCACGGGCATTCAGCCGGGCATGCACTCGCACAGAGAGAGAGAGAGACAGTACACCACTAAAGCACGGGCAGAGAGAGAGAGAGACAGACAGACGGAAAAAGAGAGACAGACAGACAGACAGATATAGAGAGTTCAGAGTTGTCTCAAGGTCAGCAAGTGAAATTCTCTGGCCTGGGGCACCCACACACACCTGTTTACATCTTAAACTGTGTGGGTGTGGGTGTACAGTGAGAGTGTGTGTTACAGTGGGTAAGAGTGTGTGTGTGTGTGTGTGTGTGGCTGTAGACTTGAACACCAACGTACAGTCCAAAGCCGCTGACTGATCACTAAGCTGAGCTTCTGACCATGTTGAATTATTTATACCAGCACATGCACTCTCACTCACACACACTGTGTACAAAGGACACACACACACACACACAAAGGGGAGAGTCTGTGTGTTTAATAATTCAATGGGGACGGCCAGCTGCTGGCCTCCTGCTACATTGTGCTCTGCAACAAGCCTGAGCGCACATGTGTAAGCTAACCCTCAAGTGTGTGTGTGTGTGTGTGTTTATTGTGTAATATAAAATGGAGCTCTATTAAAAGTGTTTGTTTTAATAGAGCTCAGATTCTGCCTCTTTTCAAACTGCTGCTGATGCTGTAGCACTGCCGAGTAGCATCACAGTGCTAACGCTCGGAGGAAAGTGCAGCGACTCGGTTCTGATACATCGGCTCACAGACGCAGCCTTGTGCTGATCCACATCACCCTAGGAGTGATGATCGGAAAGAGCGCCATCTACTGTACCTACCCAGAGAGAGCAAGGCTAATTGTGCTCTCTCAGGGCTCCGGCAGCTGATGGCAAGCTGCATGAACAGAGATTTACACTACTTCTTATCTTGCCTGCATAGATCTTTAGGTCTTTCTTTTACACTCTCTCACTCCCTCATTCTCTTTCTGTCTCTTTCTTTCACAATCACTGTCTCACACTCACTCGCTCACACTCGTTCAGTCACTCGCTCACACTCATTCGCTCACTCACTCGCTTACGCTCACTGACTCTTTCCGTCACACTTACTCGCTAACGCACAGTCTCACAGTCTCTTTCTCACACTCTTTTACACTCACTGTCTCACACCTACACACCTACTCTCTCACACTCACTTTCGAAAAAAGATGCACAGTCAGTAACTTCACTATTCTCCTCTCTTTTTTTTTTGCTGAGTCCTAAATTCCACTAAGGCTGCGCTGTGCTCGCCAGTGTGGAAGCTGAGGTGTGTTTTATTACAGATCTACTGATTCTTAATGAAATTTATACACTTTTAATGCAGTGTTTGGCCGGGATCCTGTGTGGCACCAAGCGTTGGCGGCTCAGGTTAAACGCTTATTCAGGCGCAGAGAGAGAGACCCTGACAACTCTGAGAAGAACGAGAGAGAGAGAGAAGAGAGAGTGAGAAGAAGAAGAAGAAGAAGAAGAAGAAGAAGAAGAAGAAGAAAAAGAAGGAGAAGTACAGCAATTTTTTTTTGTGCACCGACGCTCAAGTCGCACACACAAACACACTCATACTTACTCACACACACACACCCCCCACCCCCTCCCCCCCCGTGCACACGCCCATGCAGCTCAGCATTGCCCCATACCTGCCAGAAGTCCTGCACAGAGGGAGGGGCATAAGGGAGCGGGTGGGAAAAGGAGGGGGCCAACAGGAAGGATGGAGAATGGAGGGATGAGAGGATGGAGAGACAAGGAGGAGAGAGAATGGAGGGGTTTATTTTGGTTATGTGGATGGAGAGAGAGAAAGAGAGACAGAGAGACAGATATGCAAGAGCACAAGATAATACAACAGGACAACAGCAAAACATTGCAACATCACGTTAATACACAACCGTGAGAATGCTCAGACTGAGAGCGCGAGAGGAAAAGAGAGAGAGAGATTCACAACAGATAGAAGTCTACAATGGGGCAATGGTGTGTGCGTGTGTGTTAACCCTTAGAAGACTACTCTTTTAATTCTTCTGCCTGACTTTGTATTGAATGACTTATTAAAACGATTTAAATTTAATTAGTCCACTTGTAACGTAGTAACGAATGACTCCTAACACTATAAAAAACACATTTTTGTTAAAACTAACAGTAATTAGTAATTAATAGTTAATAGTAACTAGTAATTTATCTAACAAAAACCTATTTATGCCGATAACGGTCACTGTTTAAACTCTGGCTTGTTAAAAAACAGCAACAGGTAATTCCTTACAGCTCTGGGTTATCAAAGACAGGGTTGTTGGTTTAATACTCAGGTTTGGTTAGCTACAGCTGTTGGGCCTTTAACCCTTACCGCTCCCCGGCTACTAATGTATATGTGCATCTGTGGCCATACACAGACAGAGTTTAAGGTGTAGGTTGAATACCATCTGGGCCCAGCACAAGAATAGTTAATACAGTTAATACCACTAATACGGTTATTATGGTTTATATGGTTTATATGTTTTTTTTATGGTTAAGATGGGTTATATGACGGTTAATACATTTAAAACGGTTAATATGGTTAATGTGTTTAATAGGCTTTATATGGTTAATATGGTTCATTTAATGGTTGATATGGTTAATACATTTAATACAGTTATTACGGTTTAGCTGGTTCATATGTTTAATAAAGGTGTATACTGTTTAAATAGTATATAGTCGGCAATTAAGTTGGGCAAACAGAAGCAGAAAGGAAAAAATAAATAAATAAACACATTGGACCGTCAGGGTCACAGTCCAATACACTACTGCTGCCCTGGCTAGTGAATTGGGGCATGCCACTTTAAGAAAGGGGACAGACACTTTAAGAAAATACACTGTGTTTGAGAAAGCTTCCTTCAACCAAACCCAGTTCAACCAGTAAGAACGCAGAAGGAGCAGAAGGAACTAATCTATAAAGGTACAGAACAGGTTCTTCAGATGCTGCCTCAGTGTTCTTTGGCAGTGTGGCAGAGGAGGCTAATTTTCAACAGCTGATTATTATATTACTATGATTAATATATTATATTATTATTTTTTTATGATTCATTTGTATTTTTCATCTATAATTCTTCATATATTATTGTCCCTATACAAAAATCAATCCAACTGGTTGCATTACATATGTACAATTATAAATAAAACTTATAAATTATTTAATTTAACCTCATTTCAGAACGATTTAGTGAGGTATGGAGAAGAAATAATACATATATAAATATGAAAAATACATATGAAAAGAGCTTCTGAAGCTTCTAAGGGTTAGAAAGACAGATCACAGAGCACAGGTGATAATACACTTACATGTTAATACAGGTACACACTGGAGGTACACATACACTGCATTTTCACACGGCTGTAAGGATTACTACAGGGTTCAACATACTTTGGCTGGTATGCATCTCATACACACACAAACACCCCAAACAATACACACATACCCCAAACAATACACACACACACACACACATTAATGTGATGTTCACTCCCAGCCCTGCTCAGACCTGCAGAGCGGTAAAAAGCTGTTAAGTTGGAGATGAAAATGTTAAAAACAAGGTCACAACACCACAACTAATACAGCAAATTCATTACAGCTCCCCCATTCTCCACGCGAGAGAGAGAGAGAGAGAGAGAGAGAGAGAGAGAGAGAGAGAGAAAATAGATTCAGCAGTCAGAAGGCCTGAGAGAACAAAAACAAACCAGGTGCAAAGAGAGACAGAGGGACATAAAGACAGACGGATGGAGGGATGAAGATGAAAGTGAGGAAGCTCCACATCTGAATTCAAGTAACAGGTGTGAACATTTAGTGATGGAGGAGAGGAAAATATAAGAAAAGGAAATAAAAATAGCATAGCATACAAAAGAAAGAGAGAAAGAGTCAGAAAGAGTGTGACAAATGGAGAGAAAAAAATGAGAACGAGAGAGAGAGAGAGAGAGAGAGAGAGAGAGAGAGAGAGAGAGACTGAATGCAAAAACTGTGTAAGATGGAAATTTGGGAGGGAAATATCCTGAGCAGACAGAATGCAGATACACAAGCATTTGCCTGAGTGGAGAATAAGGTCATAAATCCCAGCTCCCCCCAGAGACTTCAGTGTGTGTGTGTGTGTGTGTGTGTGTGTCCAATACCACCACACCGGTTTCTCCTGTTTAAAACAATCCCCACATGCTGAATAATGATCTTGTGGTGCTGTGTGTTAAATATTATTTAATGTATTTGTATTTTGCACACATTAAATAGTAAGATCAAGGTCAAAGTGGAAGAAAGTACAATAAAAGATTAACAGAGCTCTCCTCATCGTGAGTCATTCCTATAGGAAACCCTGTGGAGGGACCTTCCTCTCACCTGATGAAGAGGAGAAAAACAGCACAGCATCTCCCACATTTCACCCTCTCATGTTTCACATCATCAAACAATCAGTCGGAGAAACTTACGCCAGGAAATGAGTACTGCACCAAATATTTGGCAACCAAGTAATTGAAAGGACTGAATAAGAAAAAGGTAGAAAAATCATTCTCTTCATTCTATTTATTGTATAAAATGAAAATGGAATAAGTAATTAAAATGTGAAAAATGGGTTCGGTATTCAGCTTTTGGTCAAAAGCTTCATTTTACAAACTATTCATATAAGAGTTTAAATCACATTTCATCAGTGAGGTCAAATATGATTTTAGAATTTTATTCGACCTCTAGTTTGAGTTTCTGGTCCCTCCCCATTCAAAGGGATTAAAGCTTCACCTTTTGCTACTGGAAATAAATGCCCAGCACAAATGTGTCACAAAAATCAAAAATGGAAAGAATTCACCATGTGAACACACTTTCTTATTAGGGCTTTTGCCTTAAACACAAACAGCAATAAGTGCATGTTTAGAAAAAAAACTAACATAAAAAAACAGAATCAGACATTTAAAATATTATAACAACATGCCTGTATGTATGATTTCTGCCTGGTAATGTGAACGTAGTGTAGATTTAACTGGGTTGAGAAGATCAGTCTGGAGAAAGCTAAAGGCATTTTAGTTCTACTGTACAGCCTAATTCACAAAAACACACACTAATCACACCCATTATTATTATGATTATTATTATTATTACCGGTAATAATAATCCATGAGCATTCTCAAATGTCTTGCAAAAGTCTGCTTTTAGCAAGTCAGCAGAGTAAACAATGCAATGCAAACTTTAACCCCAGCAATACAACAAGAACAGAAGATTAGGTTAACCATAAAGCTAAAATTTGCCTTCCAGCCCTGATTTATGGGTTCTTTCTCACAAGCTAATCAGTGGGTGGGTGGCTCAGGCAGGCCCGATACTGCCCGGCAGTGAGTCCACTGTTCAAGGTCTACTTAATAAAGTGCCACTCCATCTCCACTTGTGTCTACACCGCCTGCCTCCCACAGCTAATGTCCCTGATGGCTGAAGAGAAGGAAAAGAGGGCAAAGCCCTGCATTAGTCTTCTTTCTGTGGGCAGAGAGGAGTGAAGGAAACAGAGGAAAACTGGTGGCTGTGCTGCAAGAGAATAACTCTTAACCTAAAACATGTTCCAATAGACAATGACATGAAGGGAACGCAGACAGAAGGACAGAAATTGTAGAATTAGTAAAGACCCAATGACATAACAGGCACGGAAAACTTAAATGCTGAACCCAGAAAGGGCTGGACCTGAAATTCATATTAAAAATAAAAGCAAAACATTTTTGTGAATTTTACAATAACTCTCTGGCTCCGAGTGGTCCAACAGGTTAAGCGCTGCCACTATGATCAGGAGATTGCTGGTTCGAATCCTGTTCCTGCAGCTTACCATCAACTGCCGGAGCCCTGAGAGAGCACAATTGGCCTTGCTCTTTCTGGGTGGGCAGATCAGACTCTCTCCGGAGTGCTTTTATTGTTTTTACACTATATTCTATTAATTATTTTTTTAAGTACATTTATTTGGTCTCTATGATAAGACATGTGTTTTGATGTCAATGCATTTTAGTATCTTATGGTAAGAGAAAGAGAAACCCAAGGACGCTTTACAATTTACATGTTTTACACACAAGCACATTACACATCAACACTCATCCACAAACCGGTGAGAAGTGGCAGCCAATAGCGCACAGCATACTCTCAACCGGAAACGATCGTGCACCTGGAGAACTGCATCGGGCACTACAGCATTAAATGCCTGATTAAAGAGCCTGTTGTATTGCTGTTTTACTTACTCGGTTTTAAGCCCTGATATACAGAATAATTGGTAGTGACTGGTTAGCAGTGCCGACATTTGACGGTTGGCGTATGATATTTCTGAAACTTAATCACACTAATTAGAAACACAAAACGCATTGTGTAGAATCAAAGTGCTTTTGGGAGGCACTGTACCAAAGCCAACAATGACAGAAGTGTGCGTGACAGAGCTTGAAAAGGCGTTATCTACACGCCCCCTCATTTGGTCTCTGGCTGGTGGTGGTTGGTTTAGTAATAATGCTTCTCTAAACCACCCATTCAATGCTTCTCTCTGTGTGTTTACATTCTAAAACCTAGAGACAGACCTATCAGGTTTTATGCGTCCAGTACCAATCTCTGTGTTTGTGTTATCAGTCGACTGCTGACAGAGATTGAGGGCAGAGCCAGATGGTGCACATTCCACATTTCCAGGCAAACTTGGTAATGCATCGTCAAGCAAGGCTTCTGTAATGTTCTGAATCATCTTTTAAGATTAAAGGCACTTTAAAGTTTGGATTTAAACACATTCAAAAGTAAATTGAACTGCTTAAAAGAGCTGTTTTTTAAGGCTAATCACTTTGTTGGTTGTTGAACGTTTTCTACTGTTTTGTTTGTTAGCACTACTCTGTTGGCTGTAAAACAAGATCTACTTGAGAGGGGTATCTGGTTAGCAGTGTTATAAATCTTTGCTCTGCTTCCTCTACAGAAATAGAAATATCTGCTTTTGTATTAGATACAGTATTAAGAAAAAAAATGCAAAGTGTAGACCAATGCTAGCTTTGATGAGCGTCGGCAGCACTGAACAAGCTCCTTAGTTCTATCTACTTCCTTTTGTGACTAAAAAAGACTTATGCAGAGCTGCTGTATTTTTTAACAGCCGAATATGATCTAAACATTTCTCATGATTACCTAATTAGAGAAATATCTACTGATCTTTGACTGCATATTGCGACTTAAAAAATATCCAATACCAAAACACAAACGACTGATTTTCTTTATCTGTGCTAAAAATCATGGCTTGCACGTTGATCGTCGGCATGCAGCCACCAATTAGAGGTACAGTACTTTATCTTTTCCACAGACTTCAGTACTCCCTGTCACTCACGCAGTGTAGAGCTTGTCTGATAAGTTCTTGCTGTAAGAGTTTTCAATCTATTTTATAGCTCTTTTTTTTTATCAATTCATTATTGCAAGATAACTTTGTTCCTTTCACCGCAGCGTCAATAGATTTGTTCTCCAAAAAAACGATACTGACTGCAGAGAAACAAATAAAAGTAGCTCTACAGAAAGACTAGGAGTTGGATCCAGGATTTAAAACAGACAAGGTTTGGCAAGAGAACAGTGCAGAACATTGATTTGCTCTAAAGAGCAAAGTGAAAACCTGTGGCTGAAATAGTGACACAAAGCACTCTGGACTAAAGAGAGTCTAAACACCACTTTGTTCAGCTCAACACTGACACTTCCAATAGATCAGCACCTGAAAAACACTCCACAGAGAATGCTTAAGTAATAGAAGAGAGGGTGAGAAAAAGGGGAAAAAAGGAAAATACGCTTCTGTCTCCAATTTGTCTTTTGCAGGAGAACTTTCAGGGTTAAAAGCAATCGTGGTGATGTTGTGAACAAAGCCAACAGGTGAAGTGAGAGGAAGGTGCCTCGTGGGATCCAAGGCCCGAGACAGCTTCTGAAGGGAGAGAATGGTGGGGTGTCGGAGGAGGCGGGTGTTATAAGGAGCTGCTATTGAAAGGCTCGTCTTCTGGCGTCATCCTGCCGGCCTGTTCGCACAATAGCTAGGTAACCTCTCTGTTTCCACTCATTCGCCCACATACACAACACCCACTGCTTACCTTCCCATCATAGCGCTTCACCGCAAACTGATCCAGCCCGAGGTCTGAGAACGACAGAAGAGAGAGAGAGAGAAGAATAGAGAGAAGGTTAATTCATCTGAAGCGACATGCATCTCAGTTAGCCCACACACACACAAACACACACACACATGCTTTATCCCTCGATCTCAGGAGTAAAACATTTTCATCTAAAAGCTGCAACAATAACTCTGGCAATTACAGACATGTTCCTTTGATTAATATTTGCCATTACCAAGCCATTTCCATTCCCCTCCGCTTCCAAACAAATGCCAGCACTGTTATGTTATGTTTCGACTCCTTCATTAATCATAAGCAAAGTTGGAGAGCTGTGACCACTGAGAATAAACAGGGTGAATTAGGGGTAGGAAGTGTTCTGGAATAAAACGAAATTTATATTTTTTACTTTTCAGCAGTGGATAGATGGGTGATACCATTTAAGTCAGGTTGCTGTGACAGCCACTCCAGAATCTTCCAGGACTTCTTCTCAAACCAAGCCTCTGAGATACTGTTGGAATCCCAACAATGTCTAATGGTGCCTAAGCTTTAGCCTCTCCAGAAGGCGAGAGGTTTTCTCTCCTAGGACTTTCTGATTCTTGACTGAACTCATCTTGCCCTCCACACTGCAGCTTTCCAGTAGCAGAGGAAAGTTCACCACCGTGCTTCACTATAGGCAGGGTGTTCTTTTTAGCGTACGCTTCATTCTTTCTCCTGCAGATGAACTGCTGATACATAGGACAGAAAGTTTCAGTGTTGTTTTAACCCTACAGAGAACAGAACGCCAAACATATGTGGCTTATTTCTATGGTTTTATGTATTTTGGACCTGACCTTTCTTGAGCTTTAGATTCCTATAGATGTACAGGAATCTGGCGGCAGCAGGTGATATCCGGAGATATTAACTGATCCAGTGGGCGTGGCTCTGGTGAGGGTTGACCGGTGAGGGGTGGAGCCAGGGTGGTTCTACACAGGTTTTCTTATTGTGACGTCACAATAAGGGAGAAGCCAAATGGCACATAAAAGCAAATGATTCCTGACACCAATTTTTTTTTATCAGCAGATTCACAGATAATAAATGGATGGATTGTTTTGATCGTTGAGATGTTCATAGTCTTTTTTTTCATAAGCACAGAAAAATCTAAGTGCAAATACAAAAGCACACAAAAAGTGAGTTTTGCATAATGTGTTCCCTATAAAAAGGCATTTTGTGTTGAATCAGGAAAAAACACACTTGCTAGAGGTGTTGAGCTATTTAAAATGTTCTTGTTTTATTGGTTTATTTACGGCAGAAAAAAACCTAATTTGCAAGAGAGTTTAAACAAATTTTGATTTAAACTGTAGTAATGTCTGAGTAATCACCTAGAACACCACAGAAACCACTTTTGTTATATAACTCTTAGTAAGTAATTTACTACTATTAAATCTGGATTTCTGATCACAAAAGTTGTAATTATGTCTAATATTTTACTATATTCAAAGTATTCAGCATATGTGAAACTAGCAATTTCATAGCGACACCCAAACAACTACCCAATATATTTAGATCACATTAACCACCCTAGTATTACACAGCATCTGCTTAAGCAATGCAATCCCTTAGTATTACATTCAGGGAATGCAGCTCAATTTTCTTTTACAATACTTTCACACAAAATCTTTCCAGGATAAAGCTGGGGAAATACTGCATTTATAAATCTGAGTTCACATCACTCAACCCTAAGAGCATCATAGAAACTGTTCTAGACTGGCATGGAAGCCTCAGAAATAAGTGGTGCTTATTCTGAGAGCTGCAGCAGCTGACTGGGATCCAGTAGATCCTCTAGGAAAGCTGAACATCCACAGCCGTAACAGGAAAAACGCTGCAATCGATGGAATTCTGTGCTAAACGGGATGAATTATGGAGCAGAGTTTCTGGCAGCTGGATGAATAATGAATTGTATGTGGGGTTTTTTTGCTTTTTATCACTATTACTCCTTTTTCCTCCTTTTCTCTTTTCCCTGTCCGGAATCTCAGTGATGGTTCCTCTGGTGCTTTTTTATTTTTTTAATTTTATATACATTTTTTCCCATTTTCTCCCCAATTTACACGGCCAATTACACAACACACTCATTACGACTGCCTCTATCACTAGTAATGCCCCAACACACCAGGAGGGTGAAGACTAATACATGTGAAGCCAGCCACCGCTTCTTTTCGAGCTGCTGCTGATGCAGCATTGACGAGCAGCCAGCGCGCTTCGAGGAATAAGCAGCGACTCAGTTCTGATACATTAGCTCACAGACGCCCTGTGCTGCGAACATCATCCTAGGAGTGATGTGGGGAGAGAACGCCATCTACCCACCCGGAGGGAGCAGGGCCAATTTTGCTCCCTCTGAGCGCCGGCAGCTTGATGGCAAAGCTGCATGAGCGGGGGTTCGAAACCTGCGACCTCCCGCTTATATCCTCTGGTGCTTTTTGATTACATCCCTTCCCTGCTTTCTTGGGTGCAAAGGTTTAAAAGCTTCACATTCGTCGCCTAGTGGTAGAACTAAAATCTTCACTGTTATTCTGAAACGTATAATCCTGGAAAAGTAGCGTAAGGAAATCAGGAAACCCTTCTGTGACTGGGTGTGAGCAGTACTGTAGCACATCACTGTTTGCTGCTGTTATGCGCTTTGTGCCAGACGAATATCGACCACCGGAATCTCCTCAGCGACATTCTGCTTACACCCTCACGCTTTGCTTTTAATTAAACAGAGGACAGTTCAGACAGAATCCCAATAGAAAAAGCACATCAATAGATCCGGGCTATTGAGGGACTGAATGCACTGATACCTGTTTTCCGCCTATCTGCATCAACCTCCATAAATTAAGCTGTTCATTTTATGCGGGGGCATCACCGGGGCATCCGGTCCCGAGAGCCGTCCTTACAATTTGCACCATCAAAAGCTCACAAAGTGAACAGAGAGCGGTTTCATCAGTTATTCAATCAGATTCAGATCTGCGGGCAATAGACGGCTCGTCGCCTGCGCAACAAAAGAGGCTTCCGCCGTGTGACGCGGTGAGACAATGAGCTCTAATAATGATAGTGATGCTGCGCTGGGTAATTGGCCTGGCGAGATTTTATACGCTTGGAGGGAAAAGGCAGGATTGCCCAGCTATTTCACACCAGCTCATGCCATATCTCCCTCTGTCTGCTTCTGACAGTCGGTGTTAAATCCTCTCTCTCACACCCACACCTGCAGAACCCTACTGTTCCCAGCTTTACTTCAGCTCGGGGAGTGATGGAGCGAGAGAGCAAGAGCGAGAGAGCAGGAGCGAGAGGACCCGAGAGGTTACAGAGATATGTGGGCAGGGGGTCAGACTGGGTCAGTGTGTTCAGATGAGGCACCGGAGAGAAAAATATGAAAATGTTGAAGGGGTTGCACAGTAAGAGGGGGAAAAAACGACAAAAAATCAAAATACCTGAAAAAACAGCTGGATTTAGACTACAGATCTAAAATCTGACTTGCTGTCCAAATTGTAAGTGCAAGGAAATTCTGAACAAATCATATTCGCAAAAAAAAAGCAATGCTCCACTTCTATATGACATAAAGAACCAACCCCCCCCCCCAAAAAAGCTATTATAGACCTTTTCTTAGGGGTTCTGACACATACTTACCATTTGCTCTAGTCTGGATCAGTTAACAAGACTGTTAACTTTGAGTGTTTTCTCTTGATTTGCTCTTTTTTTAACTCTTAATTAATTAATAATCCGCATGCGGGGACAAGAAAGTAAATACAGGAAGAAGCTACAGTTTAACATGAAGCAATGGCAGAGATGGCTTTATTTACAGGTTAAACCTATTGAGGAAAGCTGTTTAACATAAACTTGCTGATTACATTTAATACTTGGACCAGGCTAAGGTCAGATTTCGCTCTCGCCACAAATTGAACAGAATTAATTTGAGACGGGACCGAGACTGCCTCCTCTCGATTCGCTATTTAATACTGCATCTGTGATAACTGTATAACTCACTCCTGCCTAAATGAAACTGGTAATATGAAAAGTGTTGTGATTGGAAGTTAGCATAGATACTAACTACAGCCATTTTTCTTTTAATCTCATCTATTTTCTATTATACAAATCAGGGCAGAAACGACTTGTAACAGCAGTTTTTACAGACATCCATTTTGCATTAGTCCTGCTGTGAGTTTTTTGAAGAGAACTAGCATATTTTATCATATCTGAGATTTAAGCTTTGTAACTAGCAGACATTCCCGTTCTGTCCTGCACTTTGAATATCAACCTGGCACTTGCTGTGATGGGGGTGGTCTAGTCTAAATAGAAGTCCAGCACTAAAGTGCTTTAAATCTCATTCTGGGCACACCCGGGTCCTTCAGTGTGATAGCTTCCATCAAATGTGCGAATGGAGTGGATTTTATTTTGGGGGCTGAAATAATGAAAGTAACCCTGCACTGTGTGAATTCTCAGAAGTACCCTTGCGTGCGCACACACACACACACACATACACACACAGTAATTGCAGGCCGGAGATCAAATCTCCCTTGTCAGCTTTCCCAGCTTGTGAGGGTCTCTCATTCAGAGTCTCTAATTCATTTCCCTGCTGCATAGTAGCAAAGTCACCCTGATGCCCCGCCCCTCTGGCCCCAATCTGCCAATCAGGACTGCTGGACTGGCCACATCCTTTTCATACCATTGATTGATTTATCTCACTGATATTTCCTCAATCTTATTTTGAATAAAGTGCCTTTAATTTCATTCTACTGTAAAAAAAAAAAAAAAACGCGTACCGCCATTGAGGACAAGTTTTATGTTTTTTATTTTTTGTGTTTTCAGCTCTTCTCAGTGTTTCCTTTTTTTTTTTTAGAGGCTTCTGGGAGTTTGAAAACGAACACGGTCACCTTCAGGTTGATCATTAGGGTCTAGACCCAGATTTGGGTGAAGCTGTTTAAGAAAAGCTCTGTTGAAAAGGGTTGTAGAAATGAAACCGTACAGACTGTTGTCCTCAGGAGCTGAGGCAGCAGAACTGTGAAGGGTGCAGCTGCCCTCCAGCCTCAGCTGTCAGCCTCACTGATGACCACGTGAAAAGCATGAAGAAGTCACACGAGGCCCAGGCTGGTCGAGTTCCCTTCCCTGCTAATTTGAGAACATCGCACGCCCAAAACCCTGCGACCTGTTCTCACGGGCTCAGGCTACGTAAAGGTGAGCAGGAATTAATTGTTGGGGGTTTTATGTCAGAAGATTTAAAACAAGCATTGATTTTTTTTTCTTTTAGAAGTTAAATTTGCCAGGAACACAGGTTTATTGACATGCTGTAGCTGTAAATAGACCTTCTCCTACTTTACACTAATTTATTACACAGGATCATGAAGGTCTTCAGAATCCAGAGTTTTTGAGTGAGTATTATGGTGAAACGCATTGCTGCAACAGAGAACGAAACAACAGTCCAACTTTTATATATGGTTAACCTAAAACACAGGTTTATGGCTACTGTTATTTTAAAAAGAAATGTATATAAACAACAAATTACCTTGCAAATTACCTAGCATAAAATAAAAAATATATATTTTAATAAACGACAATTCTAATTAACTATAATGATTTTTTTGCTTACCAGTACTGTAGGGATATATTTTATTCTTAAGGCTTTTAATGTAAAAAAAAAAAAAAACAGAAAAAACAGATCCATCCAGTGCTAAAGGACAGATGTCAATTAGGAGTTCACTCATCTATGCAGATTAGATTTGTAGCACCAATAGATACAGTAGCTAACTAGTTACAGGAAACCAGAGATGTTTAGCACAAGGTTTAAATGGTCAGGAAATGTATTATTCTCTGCAACTGTCATCAGCTATCTTCCAATTTATACCAATTCTTAACCAGCCGAGGTCATGGTCATTTCTCTACACCTTTAAAATGAACTTCAATGTAAAAGTGTACATTAAAGAGGGGGATGGAGGGAGGGAGCGACAGTGGGTGGATGGATGGAGGATGGATGGAGAGAAGGAGGGATGGATGGTGGATGGAGGGAGGGATAGATGGATAGTAGGAGGGATGGATGAAGGGCTGGATGAAAGGATAGTTGGACGGATGGACGGATGGAGGGATAGAGAGAAACGGAGGGAACACTTACTCTCTGGCTGCTTCTCGTTTGGCGTGATGGAACGGATGAAGTCCTGTGGAGTCATGTACACTTCAGCATCGCCGTGCTCGCTGATGATCTTCAGTGTGGCGAAGTAGCGGAAGATCTTATCCGGAGTAGAATATGCTCGGATACGGTTCTCGTACTCCATCACCTGCAACACAGAAACACATTATTTACAGCATTTTAACAGTTTATCGTGCCTTTACCACACATAAAACACATGTACAAAACTTTAAAAAAAATAATTACAACAAGAAAAAAAATATAAAACTTGTCAAATTAGACTAGAACACAATACAATATGACTGATAAATTGCCCGCCTACACTCTCCAATTTACCACTTCTAAAATCCCAATCAAGCACAAATTTATAGCTTAGTGGTTCATGGAACAACACAATACGAAAGACCAAGTCAAAACCAAGCCAAGTCGTAATTATGCTCAGTTTCATGTTTATTGCATTAAGTCATTTTTAAATAATTAAAAGTTCACCAAACATCAAAACATGCTGCAAAATTTACCTTGGGTCCTACTTTAAAAAGACTGACTGCAGACAGTGGATAATTTTGTGTTGAGTCTAAAACCCAAACTCTAGATAAAAGTGTTGTACTCTATCTTCAGATTACATTGTCCTAATTGCACAAAAATATAAATATTTTACTCAGATTTCATAAATATGATGTTTTATACTTTCACAGTTTTTTTTTCAGAAATGTTAGATTTTATACATAGCAAATGTATAAAAATGATGAGTTTCTTTGATTTTACCAAATTGAAAACCTCTGGAATATAATCAAGAGGAAGATGGATGAAAACAAGCCACCAAACCACCAAACTGAACTGCTTGAATTTTGGCACCAGGACTAAATGCATAAAGTTATCCAAAAGCAGTGTGTAAGGCTGGTGGAGGAGAACATGATGCCAAGATGCATGAAAAAAAAACTGTGATTAAAATCCAGGGTTATTCCACCAAAAATAGATAAAAAAAAAAAAAAAACTCTCAAAACTTTATAATATGAACTAAAAACAAACGAAACAGATTGATTTGTTTATTTGTCAGAGCATTCAAACTTACACAACCTCGTACTTTTTTTTCCTGTAATTCTGCTTGGGAATGTCTTTAAAGCTCTCCCCCAATTCTCAGCTGATATCTCTGACACAAAAATTAAAAGCAGTAACAGAAGACCCAAGCTACACTTATTATTCTGGGGCTTATTAAAGAATCATCGTGATCGACTCTGGGAAAAAACGAGACAGAAATTCACAGGGTCTCTCCTCAGATGCTGTGAGCTACAGGGAGGAAGGAGATGGATCACACTTTGACAGGTTGGCATCTAACTGGCAGCGGCAGCAGCTGCTGCTGGAGCTTCCTGATGCCAGGGACAACACACGCAACCATGCGAGAACCGATGGAGAAACCCACAGGGGTAAATCCTTTGTTTTACACACACATTCCTTTATTCTGGGTCTTTGATTTGACAGAACGAATACTAAATATCTCCTAAATGAAGGAATTTTAATGAAATGGGCAAAAGTATTGGGAAACTTGCTTATTTAAAGTTTTTTTTTTCTTAAATCAAGTGTATTACACAATCGCTTATTCTGCTTTTGCTGGAGTAACTTTCTCTACTGTCCAAGCAATGTTATTTTTTTATATTTTGGAGCATTGTTGTGAGGATTTGATTGCACTCCCTGTCATTAAGTATTAGTAGAGTCAGAAAGTTGGATTAACCTCATCCTACACTGCAAAAAAACTAAATCTTAGCAAGTGAAATGTTCTAAATTGAAGGCAATAAATCTTATTTTTTTCTCTGATAAGACTTTTTGTCTTACTAAGCATTGTGTATGTGTTAGATTATTTTGCTTATTTTAGGGATAATTATCTTAATCATTCTTACTTTAATCATCCTTATTTTAAGTAATTTGAACTCAAAAAAGCACAATCAAGCAGCAATCAAGTTATTCTGATTCTTGTGTCCAAAAACAGTGACTTTTTTGCTTGATTTAGGTGTTACTTCACTCATTTTGAGACTTTGCCATTGTTTTTTTGCTTACCCCATTGGCAGATTTTTTTGCTTAATATACATATATTAGTCTTAATTTGCATATATTTTTTCTAGTTTTTGCCATTGGATTTTTTGCAGTGTAGATCATTCCCAACTCATCTCATTCAAACTGAAGGTACAGAAAACGAAATGATGCTGCTCTCGCATTCAGAAATGTTTAGCGCACTTAACACGTTTCACTCGTCATTAATGAGACAACTGCTCAACTTCATCCCTCGTTTTATTCATAGAAACGTTCTGACTCACAACCAGAAACGACGCCAAAAGCCAGATATTCAGCTCCCGCCGTGCGAGCTTGGGTTGGGTAGCAGATCAAGTTCCAGAATTTTGTTTGATGTCAGCCAAGTAAGTTTAACACACTGACCTGTTAACCCAAAACAATACAGTGATCACGCTCAGCGTAAAGAAACTAAAGCTATACTTAGGCAGCAGAACAGCGATGAATTGGCAAAACTGAAGACTAATGCTGTCCTGGCATTCTGGGGTGGATAAAAATAGCACACATTACACAATGTTCACTCTATTTTAAGAAGCAGCTGCATGGGTTGGCATTTACAATTCGCAGAATATACATACAGCAGCTAAAATCTCCGCTTTAGACCTTCAGACAGCAAGTTTTAGAATAAAACAAAAATAATTCACAACCCAGAAGCGTACAACAGCCCACAATCTTCCCCAGGAACAGCACTGCTCCTCCGACTCCAGCAATCACATCTCCAGCACAGCATTTATCAAAATGAACAGAAAAGTTATTGGTAATTAAGCTACGGCAGGCCTCTTCGCTCTGGAGGAAGATGAGGAGCTCCCTATAATTTATTCTGGCCTGTTAATATTGGCAGCGCTGAGGAAATTTAGAGCTACAGCACACAGGCCTAATCATATATCAGTAAAGCTAAAATCCTTGTGCGGTCCAAATGATGCTCCTATTTCAAAGACTTCATAAAAACAGGCCAATATAAACCTCCAGCTACTCATAAAAACAAGGAGGAAGACAGATCGATCAATAGTTATGTCCGGCAAAACAATTCCGGCTCTGACATCAAAAAGTTCAGCGTTTGAAGTATCTCTTGGAAGGAGAACATCGTAAACTTGGACGTATTTCATGAAGATCAGAGAACATAAACATAATCAGCACAAACCTGCTTTAGCCTATATTATTCTGTTGTTCTGTTTTTGAGCTGTGCAAACTTAACTAAACTGTTGAAAAACAGACTGAGAATGAGCTGATAAGCTCAGCGGTGTCAGAAGTGGTTCCTTTAGTGTTGGGATTAAAACTTAACCAAACAGATAGAACTCTGTACTCAGTGTTCAGATCCCACTGTTCTGATTGGACAAAAGGTTAAAGCTGATGTCTGTAAGTTTGGGGACTTGGGGGATTTAGGATCCTCTCTGGTGAGAATGAGTAATTGCACCGAGCATGCGGAAGAATCATTTTAAACTGGGCGGGTGTGATGTGGTCTCCTTTTAGAGCGGATGAATCTGATTCCAGGTTTCACCCTCCTGCTGTTTAAATCACTAGTAATTTAAAAAAATAAATTAAAATTAAATAAAAAAGATATGCTGCGGTTTGACTGGAGTGTTTCTCACAAAATATATTATTAGAAAACCCTCTTAATTAACCAAATAAGCAGTGATATGAACAACACCAATGTCTGCTTACACTCTGACAGGAAAAGGAAAAAACAACAAACAACTCAGTCTTGTCCCAATCCACCACTTTAGTCTGCTCATCACTTTAGTCCTTAAAAACAGAAGAAACTAAATTTCTGAAACTTCCACAGAGACTAAGAGCGTTCTGCTACTGACACAGCGATCATCACACGATCATCATGCTGGTTTCTATTACAGCAGCGAAGCTGTCCCTCTTACCGAAAGTATGATTTTATATGACAAAACTGTTCAAAACATTTTCTCTCTATTTTAAGATTCCAATTTCCCTCAGCTCTGAGAAGATTACCCGCGTGTCATTTTCTAAACTCCAACCAGACAGTCTTTAGCCTGATATGCTTAGCTCATCATCAAGAAAACACACGAGCAGTACACACACAAGCGAACACACACATACAGCGTGTTTACAAATCCACCGCTGTGTGCAGATGCGGCAGGAAGCTGAATTGGTGGAATTATTGACTTAAGGACTATATTTAGAGACTGCTGAGTTTGGGATTATGAGTAGGGTCATTTTCAGCCTACTGATGAATTTTTCCTTCTCTGATTTGGACACTTTAAATGTAAGAAGAATGCTTAGAATTCTCCTCAGACAGTACATTTCATTTTGGTGAAGTCTAATAACAACAAGAAATTTAATTGATCGTAGTTTAATTAACTATAATTGATTATTGATAAGTATTAGGTTGAAAAAAGCTGAAATATCCCTTTAATATTATTTGTCAATTTGTCAAGCCGTCTAAAAAATCTATTCTTTTCTATAGAGGTTATTATGGCCTGTCATGATAAGCGTCGGGTTACTTGTCATTAATCACTGATCAGCGTTTCCCAGCTCTGGTTCTGACTCTTATTTACGGGCTACGCTACGGGCCTCATCAGGTGAAGAGGTAAACTACTAGATGACACTTCATCGATCACCTTGCGGTCGCGGAAGCCGATTCTCTGTTTCTTCTTTTTCCCCTCAGAGCCTCCGTCCTCCTCGTCTCCACTATCGCCGGACTCCACCGCACCTTCTGACTCCGCCTCCGACGCCACGTCCTTCAGACTCTCCTCCTCCAGCAGCTCCTCCTCACGCCTCACAGAGGAGGCTGCCTCTGCGTTCGCCCTGACAACCAGATCACAGAGAATTAATACACACATCAGCCACGCCCACAAAAACAACGCTACCTGTGCTGACTGTGCTGCTTGACGCTGCCACAGGCACAGATCATAGCGATGCAGGTCAGGTGAAATCAGAGCCTGCTGGATGCTGTGTGTTGGATACAGCAGCAGTTTTGTGTTTCGAGCCACAACTAAAGACTTCCAAAACCATTAAACAAATTTATAGTACAGCCACATCAACATCGACTGAAGATAAACCCATTTTAATTGCTTCACTTTACCAAAATGTAATTACTATTTCTGCAGTCAGACAAAATTATATAAAACCTGACAGCAAATGTAGAGCAAATGCTGCTATTATAACAAAACATTTTCATCTTTACAGGAGAAAAATAAATACTGAGCAACATTAGAGTTCTTTCGTTTAACTGAAATCAACGCAGGGTAAAAATCACACATACATACAAAGTAGGGTTGCAAGACATTGAAAAAATTGACAGTGCAGTATTATGCTGTTCTGTATATATTATATGTACATATTAATTTTAATGTCATTTTATTAAAAATACATTACTGTCTATCAATGATTAGAGAAACATAAAAGGTACTGGACAGATACCATTTGTAATCTGGTAGATGTTGTAATGTTAAATATGAACAGTGTTAATTTTTCCCATATCAAATTATTTGACACTGAATGAAACTTGTGCACATGTATACATTGCGATGACGAGAAGGACAATATGACAAAAAAAAAAAAATATATATATATATATATATATATATATATATATATATATATATAAAATGAAAATATTTTACTGTATTGTGATACATTTGATATTGTGATAAATGATTATAATCTTAGAGTATATTATGGATTTCAATAGTGCTTAAAAAAAAAAAAAAACACTGACCAACTGCAGATTTCATTACAGAACATGTAAATATAATTAATAAATAAATGTAGTATATAATTAGTATATGTTGCTACTAATGTATTTTTTCTCTCTGTAAAAATATGACAGTAAATATTGCGTATCAAGAAAATTTCTCTAAATATTGTGATACAATATTTTAACCATATCGTCCAGCCCTACATCAAAGACCCCATTCACACCTGGAATTAACAGGGTGAACCAATCATAACACACGCAGAAATTAATAAACAGTTTGAGATTTAACTGTAGCTGAATTTTAAATATATTCATATTGAAACAAATATTTTCTTTAATATATTATTTTTTAAAATGAGCAACACGTTAATACTGGAGTAAAATAAGAACATTACTGAGGATGAGCTCCGGGACAAACTATGAGAAGTAACAGCTGTCGCTGACCGTCTGCTCTTCTCCCCACTCGTTAAACTATTTCTCCTCCATACGTATCCGTCTCTAAATAACACCAACGAATTAATGACCACTTTAACAGACAGCAATATGTTCATGTTAGTACATCTGCCAGAAGCAGAAACCTGGCAGGATTTATCTCTGAGATAATGACCATAAAATATCATCAAATCCCATCATCACCATCCCACTGCTCAGATCAGATCAGATATTAATCTGCTTACCTTCCTCTGAAGAAATCAAAGACTAGCAACAGAAATATATAATAACAACAACAACATCACAATGATAAACACCTTATGTTCATGTGTTTATATTTAAGGCTGAATTTGACACACTCTGTCCTTCTGAAATACAGAATTTAATGCATTTAAAAATGAGCTTTTTTTTTTTTTTTTTTTTTTTTTTTTACAAAGATCATTTCTAAAAAAAAAAAAAAAACAGAAGTCTTTCGATGTGTGCATGCAAAAGAGTTACACTGCAGGACGTGTGATGTCACTTAAGGCAATTAAATCAAACACGTCATGTTGCAATGTTTTGATTCTTGAGACAAGAAATACAGTAGATACACAGCGCTGTCTCTGTGTCTGTGTGAGTGACAGGCTGCTGCTGCATGAGAAGCATGAGGGGAAGCATGGGGGTCGGGGGGGTTGGCAGGAGTTAAACAGTTTCAAAAAAGTAGTCTTTCCATGATCATATAGCTTAATAAGAATAAGAAACTGTATTTACCTTTGCACAGAATAGTGGTTTCTCTTCCTTCATAAGAAACATACAGTAGCTAATTTTAAGAGTATGGTACTTTGGATCATTTTCTATTGAAGCAATTTAAACATAAGAAAAAAGAACTTTAAAATATCCTCAAGTGCAGTTGCAAAGACCATCAAAAACGTTATGATGAAACTGGCTCTCATCAGGACCGCACCAGGAAAGGAAGAGCAAGAGTTTCCTCTGTTGTACAGGATAAATTAATCATCAGCCTCAGAAACCACAAGTTAACAGCTCTCCAGATAAGGGCACATAAATAATGCTTCACAGAGTATTTTGGTTTTATTTAACACTTTTAAGTTACTACATCATTCCTTATGTGTTCCTTCATAGTCTGGATCAATTTACTAATCATTTACTATGTAGGAAATAATAAAATAATAAATACAGAGAAGGGGATGGATGAACCATTTTGATAGGGATTTTATAGGAAGGGCTTTTCTTTTTTGTATTATTTACAACTCTGCATTATAGTGCATGAAATTAAACATTTTGTTTTCACAAAAAAATGTGGGTCCCCTCAAGCAGGTCAACACATCCATCCAAACCTGAGAGTTATTTAACATAGTAGTTCAGCTCAGAAGTCCAACACCACCCCCCCCCCCCCCCCAACTCCCACTGTGATTTATAATTTATTATATCTGAGTTCAAGTGAAGCTTCATCAGTGTGTGATCTGTTCATACTGTACATCTAAACGGTGTAAACTGTGAGTAGTACAAATTATAAAACTGTACAACGGCCCAAAGCTTTTACAATACCTGGTCCACAGCAATCCTGTAGTGGCCGATACGCCGGTCACTCCTGCTATAGCAGCCAGCAGCAGCCTGCGGCGCTGAGGGGCCGCACTGCTGTGAAAACGGCGCGAGGACTGCGCCATCCCGACCGTGACGGCCGTCAATGCCCGCAAGCGATACATTCTGAAAAACAGAGAGAGACAGAGAGAAAGAGAGAGAGAGATAGATTAATCCAGCTCAGCTAAGTCTTATAGATCCTTCAAAGCTTATTCTCAATAGAAAGAGGCATTTATATTAATAATTGTGGTAGGGCTGCACGATAGATCAAGAAGTACAGTAGATACACAGCGCTGTCTCTGTGTCTGTGTGAGTGACGGGCTGCTGCTGCATGAGAAGCACAAGGGGGAGTGTGGGGGTTGGGGGGGGGTGTGTGGCTGAGGGGGTTTAGCAGGAGCAAACACAAGGTAACCGCATGGCCTCCACCCACATGGCTGGGCAAGTGCTTGTACATGCATGTGTCCAGCCATGTGGATGGAGGCCATGCCGTTGCGTGTTGAAAGCTGTGCACCTCAGTCCAGCACAGTTTTGCACAGATATTTCCAGGTACAGCTGAATTCACACTTTTAATCACAGAAAAACACTCTTATTATCCTTTTAAAAAGCCATTTAAATGCCTGATTAAAGGGCCGATTACTGTTGTTTTGTTATTTTCTCAAAACCTGTTTTCCTGATCAGTCTGGACGCAAGACAGCTCACAGGTGGGGGCGGGGTTGGTGACGTCATGGGTCCTGTATTGTTCAATATCCCGATATGTACCGCAAAAAAAAGAACATTTGCAATGTAAAATTCACTGTAATAACCTTTATTGTCACTGAAACTGTAATAAACCTAAATCACACATCATCACACAATAACACAAGGAAACTCGTTATTGGGCCCATATCCGTTTATACACCACTACGCCACACAGCACTGATTTATATTGTCGTGACATCCTCCCGAGTTAAATAGCTCCCACACACTCTCAGAGCCATGGATGAGCCTGGAAAAGGTCTCAGATGACACATTACAGTAAAATTCAGGCTGAAGTGGAGCTCTGCAAATGGTGCGGACTGAACCGTCTCCAAGTGACGTGAGGATTAATCCAGAGTTACTGTACTGCAGCGCGAGTCCCGCTGTCCCAACACTGCACCCTTCACCCAAGATTTATCCTAGCACTTCCCAAAACTAATTAACATCCAATCTCAAGAACACACACACACACACACACACACTCACACACAGACTAAACACATTCTCTCAGCTTCCTTAAGTAAACGTATATCGGTATATCCTTTCATCAATTCATCGATCTGAAGCCCAGGAGAATGCTCGACACTGAACGAACATCAACGCACATTTATCTCTAAAACCTGGTAATAACGAAGATTCACAGACGCTCAGTCTTATTTTATTATTGCGACTAATCTCCCCGAGCTTCATTTGGAGAGTCACTGAAGTCAGCAGTGTGTCATGGGATGTGGAAAAGTAATTAAGGGAATGAGGGGAGCTTACAGCAGGCTGCGGGTCCGCGGAGGCTGGAGCGGCCACCTGTCGATACTCCATTACCGATCGCCCCGGCCCGATCCGAACTCCTGATTCAGCAGGAGGAACGGCTACAGGACACTATGCTAATTGGCCTGAGCGGCGGAGCGTGACTACGGAGGATGATGGAGTTATTCTCTGGAGGAGAAAAGTTTTGGCAAGCTCTCCTCTGGAACAGGTCGGCCAGAGAGACGGTCAGGTGGGGTTTAGAAAGCTGGACTCACATGATGAAACTTTACCACAACTTTAGATGTTTGAATCCTACATGAGGAGCCACTTCCAGTGCTAATCCAGCGTTTCTCACTTCTTTAGTTTCACCTAATCAGCTCATCAAGAGGTGTGTTAAAGCACGGACACAAGACTAAAATGTGCAGGAAAGGGAAGCATCAGGACCAGGATTAAGGACTTAAACAGCTTTAACCTGTTTCCAGGCTTTGGTGCTAAAAAATGATGATGATCAAGAGCTTTCGGTTCTAGTTTAAACCAACACCTCCTCCTGATGTAAGTCCTCCACCAGTCTCACAGCACCACCCATTACCATGTATTTAAATCCACAACTGGGCAGCTCACAGGTGGTTTAAAAAGTACACAGAGAAGGTCGTCAATCTGTAGTGCTTACAGACTTTAATCATCCCAGTTTTACTAGTTCAACTTTATGTAAAAGTTAATGTTAACTCTAATGGATAATTTACAATGAACGCTTAAATGCAAAAACTTTCTCTATTAAACAGCCATCCAATTTGTGTAATCTGATTATAATCAGATTTACAGTTATCTGATTATTCAAGTAGTCATGCAAACAGCACCCCCAGATTGCTCAAATCAGATTACGACCTAAAAACCCCACTTTAAAAAATCTGATAAGCAGAACTAGATTTTAGCTCAGTAATTGGATTTCTCAGCATTAACACATTTAATCAGAGATCTTTTGGCTTTCTCAGTCTGTGCATGGATTTTACTACTGCACTGTACCATCTGTGTAAGGACTGTACTGAACAACATAATATTTATTATACTAAAATAATATACAGACAAGCAGAAGTTCCTTCAAGCTTCAGTGCTTTATCTCGACAGGAGAGCAACAGAACTTGCACTTACATTAAGTATGCAAAGTCGATACTTCTTGTCAAAGCACAATTAACAAGCTGTGTACAACCTGGAAAAGTGCAATAAGAGCAAACAGTGAAGGACACGGGAAACACAATGCTAATAAAATAAAACTCAGTATTAACCTTTGTGATTTACCCCAGCAGTTATTGAATTTAGATAGGTCACTGGACTTTCTCTGCATCAGCGTAATTGGGGAAAACAATGCAACTTTTTTACTGCAGATATGGTACAAAAAAACATTATGGTCTACTGAATCTACCAAACCCTGGAGACTAGCTCACATTTCAACATAACATTTAAAACTCAACAACCAATACGATTGGGTCAGGACCGATTTACCTCTAAAAACTTTTACTGAGATTTCTTATGTTACACAAAACCACACACAGTGCTCACACACTTTTAAATATAAAGATATAAAGACGCTACCAACTGTACCCACATTTTTGACTAGCATCTCCCTCATTAAAAAAAAACCTGCCACTGAAGAACCCCTTCTGATTCCTTGAAGAACTATTTTTCAAACATAAATAATTAAAAGAAAAATAAGAAAGAAAAATAAAGAATCATAGCCGTATTCTTCATATCAAAAGTCAGGAAGCAGGAAGTCTATCCTGCTGCTTATTATTTAAAGCCTATCAAATCAATATTCTGGAAAAAACTAAACTACAATGACCAAATTTCTGACTACCTGCCAGAAAACAGTGCCACAGTGCCGAGCCACAGCTGGATTTAGCCAAGCTAGAGCTGAAAGGCTCCACTTGACTAGAAGACAGTGATTAATAACTTCCAAACAGAAGGAGAGAGAGGAACAGAGAGAGAGAGAGAGCACACTGTTCAAACAGATCTCAGCTCCTTCAGACATCCATCCACTGAGCACTGAGCACTGAGTCCACAAAGCCTGAGAGAAACTCACTGGGCTGCAGGAACCGGGAACTGCCTGCTGATCTAAGCGCTGGTGAGGAGCACTGAGGCATGAGCTGACCACTGAAGCAAATAAGGCGGGTCGGTTAGTCAATCAAAGTAAGTGCTGCGGTCGTTACTTAAAACAGGAACCCATTACTAATTCCTACTGACTCTACTTCTTCAAAACCGATACATACCTATTCTTTTGGCATTTTATTTACAATTATTGACAGAAACATTTAACACATTCAAATTGCTGCAAAACTCGCCACGCAAATGTCTCAGACATTTAAGAGGTCTGATTACAGGTGTGGTCTGATTAGAGGGCGTGATAAAAGCCCTCCAATTAAAATTTAGAGGAGCATAAAGGAGCCGACTTTAGAGAGTGTACCTCCGATACCTTAGTGAGAGATCACTGATACACTGTTACACATGCCTCTATGACACACTTAATCACATTTTATCCAGCTTACGTATTTTAGACCAGGGCTGTTACACTAACGATTATTCTAATAAATTATTAATCACATAAAAAATATATGTATTATATTTAATATAATTTACTATAGGTAGTTAACCCATTTGACAAGATAATGTTCAGAATAGAAAGAATTTAGACATTTAATGTTGTATAAGATATAAGGACTACACATTCTACCACAGCAACAGTATATGTAATGTTAATATATTACTGGCCCTGATTCTCGAACACACAACATCTGATTTAGAAAAGACCATATAAAAGCCTTTAAATTATTTTTTTATTACATTTATTATAAAAGGTTTGTTTGTTTTTTTCAGAAAAAGCTAACTAACTGCTGATGCATTTTTGCTGCATGTTTAACTACTCTAGCAGCTCTCTAGTAACACTGAGTTAAGAAAGAAAAGAAAGAAAAAAAGAAAGAAAAAAAAAATCACTACTCTAGTGTTGCTGGCGTTTGGGGCCTTGTGGTCATCGTTCTGCTCCAGCTGCTGGTACTGGGACATTGGGAGTCAGTCAACACTAGTAATGGCACAAAGGTACAGTACTGGATTTTTCAGCAGGAAAATGCTTGCCCACACACTGCAGTCTCCAGATTTACTACATTAAGTAGCATTAATTAGACCAGCTGGTACGTGAGCTTTTGACAACTAACATTTGTACTGGATCTACAGGCCCAGATGCTACATCAGTGGGTAAATGTGCCAACTGTATCTTTTCTTATCTTATGTCTAGAGGTCCATACCAAGTTTTGATGGCCTGTGATAGTTCCTCTCTTGCATGTAGGAAATGATCCTATAATAGAGAAGACAGATGAAACCTCCATCTCACTGCAGAACAAGATTAGCCCGAATTATGTCCCAAACACATACTGATAACGAGTATGGGGCTCGAAGCGAGACAAGGAGAAACCAATCATGCAATTATTCTCTCTCTCTCTCTCTCTCTCTCTCTCTCTCTCTCTCTCTCTCTCTCTCTCTCCTACTGCTAATGGGCTGAGGCTCTAAAGCGGCAGGAGCAAAACACACACTGCCCAGTACTGGACATCACACAGCCAATTACATCAAACCAATCAGAGAATGCAGAGCAGCAGGGAGTGCATCATAAATATCCCATGAAATATGAACTTTTTCATCATTACTTCATACATCATGTAGTAAACAGCCTGTGTGGCCTAGTGTACACTTTTATTCCAGATACTGTAATCTCTGCTACTATAAACACTGAAGGAGGATGAATACTGATGAATATAAACTGATCTCCTAACAGAAAGTTAAAATTACACTTTCTTCACTTTCTTAGATTCAAAATAAACAAAAGTATTATTTTTGACTTGTGAACGTTTACGGTGAGTGAAAAAATGGAAAAGAGCTCCCTGCAAAAGTTTGGGTACACCAAGAGACTGGAGCTTTCATATCACTTTTACCCAGGTCTTTAAAAGACTTTAAGTAGCTTTTGGCTCACAATCATGGTTAGGAAATTCTTGAATCTGCAAATGGCTAAGCATTAGACATTCTCCTTAAACGTTTCCCTAAATATCCGCAGTCAGGGGCTCTTCTAATCAGCTGTCTAGAACTCTAAAAAGAAAATAGCTAACTGATGCACACAAAGCAAAAGATGTTTATAAAAAGAGACAATAGTAAAAACAGAGCTGTGTTTCTGACAAATACGCTGTCTTATGATGCATGACCTTCTACAAACCAATCAATATCAGGTATGTGGAGATGCAGCCCACAAAAGTGAAAACAATAGGACAAATTAAAGCTCTTAATGCACTTATTAAACTGCATTGTGAAACAAAATCCTATCAGGACAAATTTAAACAATGCTAACCTTGGTTTGGACTTTCAGGTATGCAATTTCCCTAAGAAATAGAAGTTAACATGAATAGTGTCAGTCAATTAAGGTCTCAACAACTAAATAGATAAGCAGATAAACAGCTGAACAACTAAATATATTAACAGCTAAGTTAAACAACTAAGTTAAATAGACAAACCGATAAATAACTAAATAGACAGACAGATAAACAGCTAAACAAACAGATAAACAGCTAAATAACTAAATAGATAAACAGATAAGTTACAAAGAGGGGTTGTAGAGTTAAACAGTGGGTTTAGGGGGTTAAACAGCGGGGTTGTTGTGACAGCGCTACTCTGACTGTGCTAAGCTAAGCTAAGCTAACAGCTGCTAGCTGAGTTAATTAGCTAGGTTAGCATGTATGCTAACGCCGCTGGCTAATGTTACTGGTAGTTAAGCTAACTGATTTTCTGGGCTGTAAATAGGCGAACCTGCGTTTTCTGAAAGGTCCGGCATTAGCTAAACAACAGAGCTACCGGAACACCCGCTCATACTTAATGCCAGCCGTGTCTGCGGTTAAAAACAGCGGGCAGCTCCAGACCGGGCTGTGTCTCCGGCTAGCCGCCCCGCTGTAGCCGCTCCTCGGCTGCAGCTCTTCCAGACTCTCCGGTTAAACGTTGGATAAACTCACCTCAGCCGGAGCTCCAGCAGCGGGGAGAAGGAGAAGCGCTGCCCGGGTCGCTGAGGATCCTGTGGAGGTTAATCCGCCTTTCCTTCCTTTTATCCAATACAAAACATCAAGTTCCGCGTCTACAGAACACACTCACACATATATACACTCTCTCTTACACTCATACACACATACATACACACGCACACACGCAGTCACACATTCCCGTGTAATCGTGGAGCAGTCAGGAGCGGCTCCTCTCCTCAGAGCTGTTCTTCAGGTAACCTTACAGTAGAGATACTCAGGGTAAAAAAATAACTCCAGTAAATCCTTCCTTTAAACCTCCACTTTAATAAAAGTACAAAAATATTTGCCTTTAAATTTACTGAACTACCCAAAGAAGACATGCCATGTTTTATTATGGCTCTAATGCCTTAATATCAATTGTGAAACAAGAGTCTCCAGCTGGAACACAGCCGACCTTCAACGTTTAAATGTGGTTGAAATAATGTCTGTTGTTGTTTCAGCATTAAAACCACATTTAATGTTACATTATTGTGCAAACGTTACAATTTTAACATTGAGTCAACATAATCTCCTCAGCCTTCTGCCTTTTGAATGACCATTTTACATTTCATCACCATATCATTTAAAAAAAGGAAGAAATGAAGAAGTGAAAAAGTGTAAATATTACTGTTTTAGTGTTTTTGAGATCCGATGTTGAATCAGATTGATAGTGGCAGGTAACATTCTTTATACTCAGCTTTACTACAGTTATGTGAGTTTATTGTTAACACTCTGTTAACCATAGGATTTCATAGTTTTAGTAAGCTATGGTTTATTAAAGGTTGAACATATAACGTTGCTATATCAACATTGATTCAATTTTCATTGATTCAGCGTTGAAATGCCAGCTGGGTCTTGATCAATCAGCTCACTGATTGATCACTGGGGGGGGAGACAAATGAGAGACAAATATGCTAAGCCGCTGTGTTCCTCTAGTGTTATTTATGGAACCTGACTATTTTAACAGAATGCCATTAATTAGTAGGACACTGATATCTATTTGAATTATGATAAACACAAAACACTAAAGGCAAACAATTTAAATTATATGTAAATTAATATAACGTTTTGTAAACAAGCAAGGCTTCGTTTTAAGGAAATCTGACTTGTTTCCAGTGGAAATTTTCTATTAGGAACTTAGGTAAACATTCTGATATCTGAGTTCAGTAGCAAAAAACTTTGGGATGCAGCTCCCGAGTATTGGGAGTATCAGGAGGATCTTCATGGCTGTTCTTTTAGGTGCTGTTTTGGCACATTAGGCATCATTTTGGTAATTACTGTTAACATAAAACTTCTTGTATTCAGTATGTGTATATCCAGCATGTGTTGTAGCTAGGCTCAGTGAGTCATTGCTGGTAAATTATTGCACCCGTTAGTGTTCTGCTTGGTTTCACAAAAAGAGATAATTGTTTTCCGCACAAGATGTTTTCCTTTGTTTTCCATGTAAGTGAAACTAAAATAGGCCTGTTTAACTTACAGTAGTCTGAAAGTAAAGACTGCTGCTGGCTGGACAACTTTTTGAATGAAGTGTAATACAGGCCAGCCAATCAAAATAGAGTTTGTTTGCATGTGTCTTATAAAATGTGCAGCTTTCTTCATAAAACCACACAAAAAGGTCAATAAAGATCATTCCAGCTGCTCCACTTTTGCCTTAGACTATAGACAAATCCATGAGTAGTTCAGTGCGAGAAGACCAACACAAATGGACACACAATTCATTTAAATACTTTATTATTTATTTGGAAATTGAAATTGAAATGATATAAAAGGCTATATTGAGGAGTTGTAACCCCTATTAGGTCTTACAAAACTGATAACATTGTGCGCTCTCTCTCTCTCTTACTTTTTTCTCTCTCTCTTTCTCTCTCTTTTTCTCGCTTTCTCTCAGGATGGCAAAACTGGTAAAACTGAAGGCCTAGAGTCTTTTTTGTGTTGAATATAAAGATTCTGAGCAAGCCAGAACCGGCCCTGAACACTCTGAACCTTATCTCTGTGCCAAACTCGAGTGAGAGGAGTAAAAAAAAACAAGCTGTTTTCTTGGCATGTCTGTAAACACCTCTCGTTCACACGCCTGTGCTGACCCCTAGTTTAGATGTAGGTAATTGGTACAGTTACCAGTTGTGTTCTCACACAAGTCCACTTAAATAGACCATCTATAGTAAATTTCCCTGCAGATCAGCCGAGTGTGAAACAGGATCTCGGCGGCCTGGCTGAACCGAAACGAGCTTCACTGTACCGTCTCTCCAAACCGTATATTTAAACACTCTCAGAAGCGAAGTGAGCCACTGGAGATGAATAGGGGCCTGTAAATGAATCTGCGAAACACTCAGCTTTGGTTGTAAGTACTGAGCTGCTTCACCTGCTGCAGTAAAACACACTGTTTCATCTGAGAGCATATCTGAACAGAAAGCACCAGGGGCTTATTTTACAACAGTTAGCCAGATTGTGTCTATTAGACAACTCTTAGCTTTGTGATATAATCAGCTTCATGAACAATCCTGCGCTATAAAATACAACCCTGTCAAAAATAAAACACTTATTATGTCCAGGTGAGTTTTAATTGGGAACACTGATGACCCATTTAATTGCTGTTCTTTATACAGAGAAATCAATCGCAGAACTTCAATCTTATAAGGGAGTCGGGCAGTTATGCAAGCACCCCTCCACATGTGATTCAAGGATTCAAGGAGATGTTATTGTCATTCGCATCACATGTGGTACATGAGGTGGAACGAAATTGTGATCTCACGATCACAAGAGCTGTTGTTAAAATAGATATATAGATAAAATAAGATAACAAAATAAAAGAATACAATAAAAATAGAATATACAAAATAGATAAAGATAAATACCCAGCATGATATTGTGATGTCATTGGTTACCAATTCATTAATAGTACCTGCTGTAGGAAAAACTCTGCAGTTCTGGATACCTGCACAAGTGTAGCAGGTCCGGGCTCTGGTTCTGGACCTGCAGAGTCAGTTGCTGGTGGCTGGTGGTTTGCAGGGGCTTCTTCTACAGCAACATCTTGGAGCTCATTACTGGCTTTCAGGTGCTCTCTAGGGCTATGTGCGGCACTGTGGGTCTGGGTGCAGGGTTGCAGGTACCCTCTGGAGTACTGTGTGGTGCCATGGGGCTTGGTAGTTCTCTCTGGAGCATTAAATGGCACTCTGGGGATCAGTGCCAGCTTGGTTTTGCTCTGCAGAGCATTAGGTGATTGCATGGGACTCATATCTGGAACTGGTGAACTCCCTACAGATGATACTGAGCAGATATCCTCCTGCAGACACATGGGAACTGGTGATGATGCCTCAGTGCTATAGGAATTGTTAAACATACTGGCCAACACGATGGCTATATCCAAAGCCCTTTGGCACACCTCAATCTCTTTCAAATTTTCCATTGGTTGAGATGGTGCACTGGTGACCAGAGTGGTGATGGTGGTGATTTGAGGCTGAACGTGAACGTTTCCAGTGAAACTGGTGGTCCTGCTGGAGTTTGTTGGAAGATTTTCTGTTAAGTGTTGAATAACATTGCTATGTAATTCGAATCCATTATTGTTGAACTGGTCTTCTGTAAAAGATCGTTGTAGTTGGTAGCAGGATGTTGGCTTGAGGATTAAAGTTTCCTAACGACGCAAAACCCTAACAAAAGCCCAAACCAAGCAACAAAACTTAAATGAATACAAACACTGAAACAAAACGTCTACTTACAGAAAAGATTAAATTCCTTGTACAGGAGAGGTAACAAAATAACACAGATGTACAAAAAGTGAAGAAAAGAGAAACGCTGAGCCAGAAATCAGGTGGGACAATTAGCCTGAAAACGACAAGCTGGGCAACATGTTCTTGGGTAGTACCTAGAACAAGGGACTCTAGAACTAGATACAAAACCATAAAGCACAAAAATGTAAAATAATTAAAAGAAACAAGGGGTGGAACAGAAACAGAGACTGGCAAATCAGGACACCAGTTAGCATTATGTGCATTTATATCAGGATTAAGTACAGCTTAAGTATCTGAACCTGGGTTGGGAGGGATGGTTGTTAAATTGCTTTTATGAATGGGGAAACTGTATTTACATTTGTTAGGAAACAATTCTAATTGTAAAGCCTTGTCAGGTGGGTGGCATCCGGGGCTGTGCATCGTCCCATAAGCTTTCATTTCGTTTGCCTGTTGATGCATATAATCAGTCAATCCTGTGCTCTATACATGGTGAACATGAAAATGACACTTAGTCTAAGTTACAGGCGAACTGTGCCAGATTCATAAAGTACACCGACAGGTTTCCAGCAGATTTATGGTGACGTTAAGGGCAAATTGCACTGCGCTAACTCATTCATAAATGAGAATTATTGTCAGTTTTACTGGAGGTTATGCTGTGTTACCATTTTACTGTTTTAGCGTTTCTGTGCAGTCTGCCCTTACTGCTCCTTCTCAATATTTGCAAAGTCCATTAGCAATTCATAAACCACTCCATCACACAAACAGTGTTTGGGAATCAAGCTGATGGTAAAGGTCATTTCAGAGCTTTAGCTGTCAAAATATTTGTGCTGGATGATGTGAATTTTGGGAAAATACTGTACGTTCAATGACTTTAATGAAAAAATGTGGGGTTTTGGTATTGTTCTGTTTAGTTTGGGATGTTTTTTTGAAGAGGATACAACAGTGTTTGAGGGTTATGGAGGTTCTACATATTGGACTTTTGTTAAATACTGTTTTCTTGTCTTGGGTGCATTTTTTATTGTGGTTTAGATGACTACTGTGGTGTATAATTCCACTATATATGTATACAGTCTATCATTGCATTACATACAGCTGCACTGTTATTTCAAATCCAGGCTTTACAGTATCTACAGGCTGGCTTACAGTCATATTAATTGCATGACATCATACATTGTACAGGAAATATAATACAGTGCCAAGCTTATGTATGTATAGCTGTGTAATTAGCATGTGATGAACATATTGTGATAATTGGGTCGTAGCTAACACGATGGTGCTTGTAATCCAGCAGAGCATGTCCAGTCTTCAGTAAGACCACAGTGTGGTCATTAGAGAGGCAGTCAAACCACTGTTAATGAATATATTTACTAGCCATAGGCTTTTATGTTCATCAGGCGTGAAAAGAACATTTCCTTTATTAGTACAAAGAGTATATAATCACTGCAGACGCACAATATTTAACTAGTCATGCCCATCAGTGTTCATGATCATGGTGAGTTAACACAAGGAACATTCTTTTTAATTTATTTTACTAACTTTAACTCCAGCTTTGAACTCTAAACCTATACTGATCTTAACCATAGATCCAAACAAGTCAATAGGCTTTTATTGTCATTACCTCTGAGTACAGGTACACATGTTCTTATCAAGAGTGATTGGCTTTTGAATCATGTTACAGATCATCATTTAGAGTTGGTGGGCTTTGCTCAATAGCTTTTTTGGTGTAGCCTTGTGTGCTTGTGTTGATGGCAACAAAACATGACTGTCCGAAGTTTAACTTTTTACTGTGGGAAATTTCAGGTTCGATGAACCACCAGAGATGCTCCTGTAAATGTACTATATTTTTGTAAGCTCCATCCAGATATCTTGGCCTAATGGTACTATGGCCTAATAATACCCCTGCCTGGCATATTTGAGTGTTTTCCCAACTATAAAACACCAAATTCAATTCTGCTCCCAAGCCAACAGTCAAAAGAAAAATCCAGATTATTATGAACAAGTCTAAAAGCCAGGGGCCAAAATGATGGGGTTGTGTCAGTAGACTTTTCTGCATTTCCAACAAGACAATGCAAAACCACACACTGCACACATTACAAAAGCATGGCTACAGAAAAAAGGTAATGAATTAGACGGGCTTGTCTGCAGTTCTGACCTGCCCTCAATAGGGAAATGTGTTAAAATCTTATAATATAAAGGATACCATCGTTTACTATCCTCAGTGAAAAAAAACGTCTTTTTCTAAGTGTTGTAAGTAGTAATATAGTATTTTTTTTCAAGATACCTTAATACTGTGGTCCTGTAGTCACCATGCCCAGCACCAAAGCACCAACTCCATCTCCAGCACCCAAGAAACTGCAATATGCTCACCTGCACTGAATAACTTCTCTATCTTTTCCACACCTCATCAACATTTCAATCGCAAAATATTAATAGAGTGTTTGTAGTCTGTCAGATTGCCTTTTTTGAAACCCTTTTTTATTGCTTGTGGATGATGTGCTGCATGAAATCCATCAATCTATCAAATCACTCAGTGTTCTCTGTCTCACTTAGGACTGTAGAAAACAAGACGTCCCTCTGAGAAACCCACAGCTCTCAATTTCCCATACAGCCTGTGCTTTCTGAACCCTTCTCAAAATCATTATTCACCTCTACGCACCGCTCTACATATCTTATCTACACACCCGCTCTACACATCTGATCCACCCGCTCTACACATCTGCTCTACACACTGGCTCTACACATCTGCTCTACACACCACTATACACACCTGCTCTACACATCTGCTCTACACACCGCTCTACACATCTGCTTTTTATACCGCTCTACACATCGCTCTACACACCCGCTCTACACATCTGCTCTACACACTGGCTCTACACACCCGCTCTACACATCTGCTCTACACACCTGCTCTACACATCTGCTCTACACACCCGTTCTACACATCGCTCTACACACTGGCTCTACGCACCGCTCTACATATCTTATCTACACACCCGCTCTACACATCTGATCCACCCGCTCTACACATCTGCTCTACACACCGCTCTACACATCTGCTCTACACACTGGCTCTACACATCTGCTCTACACACCACTATACACACCTGCTCTACACATCTGCTCTATATATCTGCTCTACACATCTGCTCTACACATCTGCTTTTTATACCGCTCTACACATCGCTCTACACACCCGCTCTACACATCTGCTCTACACACTGGCTCTACACACCCGCTCTACACATCTGCTCTACACACTGGCTCTACACATCTGATCTACACATCTGCTCTGCACACCTGATGTACACATCTGCTCTACACACCTGCTCTACACATCTGCTCTACACACCACTCTACACATCTGATTTACACAGTGCTCCATACATATGATCTACACACCCGCTCTACACACCCACTCTACACACCCGCTCTACACACCTGCTCTACACATCTGCTCTACATACGCACTCTACACATCGCTCTACACATCTGATCTACACACCTGCTCTACACATTTGCTGTACACACTCGCTCTACACATCTGCTCTACACACCACTCTACACACCCACTCTACACATCTGCTCTACACACCCGCTCTACACATCTGCTCTACACACCCGCTCTATACATCTGCTTTATATACCGCTCTACATACGGCTCTACAAACCACTCTACACATCTGCTCTACACAACCACTCCACCCACCCGCTCTACACACCGCTCTACACACCCGGACGGCCGTGTCGGCTGTATCTGTATTCCTCTCATTTCATTTCTTCTGCTCCAAGTCAGACAGTCAGGATAAAAGAATGAAAGCAGCATTTTCATGTCCTGTTGATTTAAAAAGGCAGCTTATATCCTGTTTCAATTCATTTCTGTTAAGCAGGAGGGGTGTTGGGTGGGGGGATAACGTCTGGTGACAAATACGTGAAAAGACATTGCTGTGAAGCTGCTGAGACTTTCTGAAATCAGTGAAAATAGTTAAACCAAGAGAAAACTGATGTGATGGAAAGCTGCAGGGTCGCTACAGCAGCTGAAAACACTGTTTTTTTCTTCTTCTTCACATGCATGCGTTTCTCTCGCTGGCTCTTTCCCCAGCAGGATGACCAGATTTACTCTTTTCTCAGGGGCGGTTTTGTGGCACCATGGCGCCAAATACAATTTTATTGAAGAAAATGAATACAGGTTGTTTTTAAAGTGAAAATTGATCCTGCTGTGGAATATCTGGCAAGACAGAGGAAAGAGAGATTCTTTCAGATACTGAAGGATGGTAGAAAGGGAAAATGGTTTGGTGGCACTGATCACTGATAGTCAGCCTAAGATCATCCAGATCCTGAATGTTCTAAAAACTTTAAATCTTAAGTCTTAATGGAATTAACATTCTGCTACTTATAATAAATGATTATTGCATTTTATAGACAGGCAGGTACACCAGTACAGCCTCCTTTTCTGTTTTTATGACGCCTTTTTTTTTACTTAATAATAAAGAACATGCAGATAATTGCCTTTTCTATTTTATGTCTATTGGAAAATGGTTTGGGGGAATAGAGTGGCGGCCGCTGCGGCCAATGACACGTTAGCAAGTTTGGGCAGGGGATTGGAGGGGTGGTTCAGCCCAAGTCTAGGTCCTTTGGGCAGCTTGGGATGTCTGAAAAAACACATCCATCTGCTCTAATGTTCTAATCATCTCCATATAGGGGTGGGCGATATGGCCCTAAAATAATATCACGATATTTCATGGTATTTTCACGATTAACGATACTCTTGGCGATATGACAAAACACTTTTTTTTTTTTTTTTTTTTTACAAAAATACACTATACACGGCAAGATAATACAAAAAAATATTGTATTATTACACACAATATAATACTGCACACCCCTAACTGAGATATTAAAAAAATACAAGAACTTTATCAGATTTGTAACAGAAGTCAATGATCCAGAATGTCATGATGATAATAATGATAATGCACTCCAAATATCTCCATATATCCAGGATTAAAGTAAAATAAATGATACTGGAAAGATATAATCTGTCTCTAGTAGAGATATAATGGGAAATGGGATGGGTGATTATGACACGATATTTTAGGGTATAATATCGTTCACGATATTTAAAATTTTTAAATATTTAAAATTTTTGATGATATTATCGTGTACGATACGATATGGCACACCCCTATCTCCATATATCATTACATTTATACATATATACATATTTATATTTATACATACAGTTGTGGTCAAAAGTTTACATACACTTGTAAAAAAACATAATGTTATGGCTGTCTTGAGTTTTCAATAAGTTCTACAACTCTTATTTTTCTGTGATAGAGTGATCGGAACACATACATGTTTGTCACAAAAAACAGTCATAAAATTTGGTTCTTTCATAAATTTATTATGGGTCTGCTGAAAATGTCACCAAATCTGCTGGGTCAAAAATATACATACAGCAACAAAATTTGTCAATTTTGGTGATGTAGCGAGTTGTGTCAATCAAATTAGCTTCATGTCATGGCCTCTTCACTTCTTGTAAGTGATTCTGATTGACTACAGCTGTTGACTTCTCATGAGCCCATTTAAATAGGGCTCATTTGACCCAGTGATTAGACTCAGCTACAAAAGCTACAATGGGAAAGTCAAAGGAACTCAGTGTGGATCTGAAAAAGCGAATTATTGACTTGAACAAGTCAGGGAAGTCACTTGGAGCCATTTCAAAGCAGCTACAGGTCCCAAGAGCAACTGTGCAGACAATTATACGCAAGTATAAAGTGCATGGAACAGTTGTGTCACTGCCACGATCAGGAAGAAAACGCAAGCTATCACATGCTGCCGAGAGGAGATTGGTCAGGATGGTCAAGAGTCAACCAAGAATCACCAAGAAGCAGGTCTGCAAGGATTTGGAAGCTGATGGAACACAGGTGTCAGTCTCCACAGTCAAGCGTGTTTTACATCGCCATGGACTGAGAGGCTGCCGTGCAAGAAAGAAGCCCTTGCTCCAGAAAAGGCACCTTAAGACTCGGCTGAAGTTTGCTGCTGATCACATGGACAAAGATAAAACCTTCTGGAGGAAAGTTCTCTGGTCAGACGAAACAAAAATTGAGCTGTTTGGCCACAACACCCAGCAATATGTTTGGAGGAGAAAAGGTGAGGCCTTTAATCCCAGGAACACCATGCCTACTGTCAAGCATGGTGGTGGTAGTATTATGCTCTGGGGATGTTTTGCTGCCAGTGGAACTGGTTCTTTGCAGAAAGTAAATGGGATAATGAAGAAGGAGGATTACCTCCAAATTCTGCAGGAAAACTTAAAACCATCAGCCCGAAGGTTGGGTCTTGGGCGCAGTTGGGTGTTCCAACAAGACAATGACCCAAAACACACATCAAAAGTGGTAAAGGAATGGCTAAACCAGGCTAGAATTAAGGTTTTAGAATGGCCTTCCCAAAGTCCTGACTTAAACCCCATTGAGAACATGTGGACAGTGCTAAAGAAACGGGTTCATGCAAGAAAACCATCACATTTAGCTGAACTGCACCAATTCTGTCAAGAAGAGTGGTCAAACATTCGACCTGAAGCTTGCCAGGAGCTTGTGGATGGCTACCAAAAGCGCCTAGTTGCCGTGAAAATGGCCAAGGGACATGTAACCAAATACTAATGTTGCTGTATGTATATTTTTGACCCAGCAGATTTGGTGACATTTTCAGCAGACCCATAATAAATTTATGAAAGAACCAAATTTTATGACTGTTTTTTGTGACAAACATGTATGTGTTCCGATCACTCTATCACAGAAAAATAAGAGTTGTAGAACTTATTGAAAACTCAAGACAGCCATAACATTATGTTTTTTTACAAGTGTATGTAAACTTTTGACCACAACTGTATATAAAGTTTCCAACAAATCCTTTCCTGTGCGCTTTTATTTTTTGTGTGTGTGTGTAAAGGAGTGTATATTATGGTCCTGTTATCAGTGAAGCTGTTCAGTTTCTGGTAGCGCAAGTTATTCACCCAAAACCTTCTCACAAAGCGCTGGGATTGGTTTGTTTGCAGAGTGCTTGGCTTGCACAATAAAGATGGTGGTGTAATGCGCTGTAAACTGCAACAAGCCCATTTTTACAGCTGAGCGGGGCTGTAAAATTAGACAAGAAAACGGCAAAATAGGACACTCGTTTAGACCCATTGTACGTGCTCTACAAGAAGCATCAATCACCCCAACAATAGTGCTAATGGATGGGCACGTGTGCACCTGTGTACACTGTGGGTGTGTGCATGTTGTTGTGTATCTGAATGAGTATAAAGGTGGTTTTATATTACAGGAACCAGCATGCAGAGTGTGTGAGTGTGTCCTGAGGGAGAAACACAGGTTCAGGTGTCTGCTTATCTCATCTGGACTCTGACATTCTGCACACCGCCCACACTATCCTGAAGGCCTTTGTTTTTTAGTTCAATCTGATAAATGTCTGTCTCTGTCTGTCTGTCTGACTAACGACTAAGTGTGCTGTACAGATACACAGTATACAGCACCATCCCTCAATCCTGATCCTGGCACAGTATAATAATAGGTATAATACAGTATAATAGAGTATGATTAAAGTAAAAGTGTAATTAAAATAATACAATAGTGGGAAATAATGAGGAGCGATTCAGTGCATTTGTGTGTCTGTGTGTGTTGATTCATTAATAAATTAAATGGTAAAGCATTATTAGACTGTATTAAGCAGAGATTTTTAACCCCTATAATTGAAGTGCAATTCATGGTTTGAGTCACCATGGACAATGAAACTAAAACACCTGGTTTTAGAGCACAATAATTGATTGTGGTGACGGACAGTTCTGGTGGAAACAGGAGAGTTGAGGTGCACATTGAATTCTGCGTGATTTGATCAGACGTGGTTTTATGTTTTTTGGATATAATCCGGGTTAGCACCCGAACATCCCTTTCAGACAGCTTCCTCTTACAGCGTCCACAGTTAATCCTGTTGGATGTGGTTGGTTCTTCTTGGTGGTATGCTGACATTACCCTGGATACCGTGGCTCTTGATGCATCACAAAGACTTGCTGTCTTGGTCACAGATGCGTCAGCAAGACGTGCACCAACAATTTGTCCTCTTTTGAACTCTGGTATGTCACCCATAATGTTATAGTGTGCATTGCAATATTTAGAGCAGAAATGTGCTCTTACCCTGATAATTGAACCTTCACACTCTTCACGCTCTTACTGGTGCAATGTGAAATTAATGAAGATCGGCCACCAGGCTGCTCCAATTTAGCCATGAAACCTCCCGCACTAAAATGAGACAGGTCCAACCCCTGTATATTGTGAAGAGCCTTGGTCTGTTGGGACACACCCAATGTGTCTAATCAGACGGCATGGAGGCAGTATTATAAAGGCTTTTATCCTTTAGTGTGGCTTTAGTCTGTATGAATATTTAATGGGCGTAGGGTCAGGTATATCTTTCACTGCTGGATCACCACGCCCGCCAGGTGCAGCTTTAAGTGTGTACCTGCTGTTTCACACTGGACTTTGGCACGTTGCTTGAAGCCTGACCTTGAGGTGTGGGCGTCGAAAAGCATTAGCACTTCAGAATGTTTAAGGGCCTGGCTGCTCTTTAGTGTTCGCTTTCTCTTATGGGCGTATAAGTGAGGTAGAGTGTGTGTGTGTGTGTGTGTGTAAGAGAGAGAGTGGGTGTAGAGTGACAGTATACTGTAGGTGTTTATCTGCGTTTAATCCTAAATGTAGCTTAAAGCAAAAAAAAAAAAATATATGTGAGCCATGTGAGCTGTTTTTGTGGAAAAAAAGTGTTCCAGTGTTTCTGTATAGCCCTGCTTTAGATCACTGAATTAGTGGCCTCTGAAGAAAGACAGGATTTCGGCTTTTTCCATGAATATTCATACATGCAAACATATCGCCTCTGATTGGCTAACAGCACTGCAGCAGAGAACTCCTACCTGCTGCCTCCCTCCCCCACAGTCAATTTTGCAGCTCTAAAACTCAAAGGACAAAATGTTTTTAGAGATACAACTTCAGTTGTAAAGATACAGCACTGAGTGCTATAGAAATATTAACCCTTAAACTTCACTTAAAGTCAGGAAAGATGTTATCAACACTGCGGAGTGAGCAGAGGCTGTGATCTCACAAGTTGAGTTAGACTTCAGTGCTTTTCCTGATCAACTTGTATTTCTGAGGATTTTCTTTTAATAGCTACTGTTCCGCAATGCTACATCAGCAGCAGTTCAAAAAGAGGCGGAGTCTGATTTTACACGTATCGGAGGAGGCGTGTGCTAGCCTCCAACCTCCTGGTGTTGGGGTATCACTAGTGATAAGTGGAGTCCTAATGAGTGGGTTGAGTAATTGGTAATTGGCCTTATAAATTAGGAAAAAATTAATAGTTTTTTCTTCTTTTAAAAAATATATACAAAGAAAATATAAGTATTTTTGTTTGTTCTTATTTGTTTTTATTTGCTGACATCTCTTCCTGCCATGTATCGTTGGAAAGAAATATATACACAGAAAATGTATTGATTCAATTAATTAAGTTAGCTATTATTTTACTACTTTACTTTTAATCAATGTATTTTAACTGGCTGCAGATTGTCTCTGTAGCTGCTTTGGACCCTTTAATCTGGTGTCACTTCAGTACCATCTCCTCGACGAGTCCGGGTTAGAACCCAGAACCGGATGTGGGCTTCGACTCTTCAGCCGTCAGCCGAGCTCATGCAGAAACCCCGCTCCGCTCGGAGCGTCAGCAGGGAGGTGGATGTTGTTCAGAGCATGAAGACGATGGAATAAGTGTGAACATCACCCATGGCAACTGCATGTGGAGCAGAGCTGCTGGCCGTGTTTATGGTGTTCTGTGGGTTGTTAGGATCGGGCCTTCAGGGCTCTGTGACTCAGCAACAGGTGAGATTCAGAAACAGAGCGGCTTTTTTTAGTCACAGCGAGGACACATACCCACCCCGCGACAGCCGCTCTACTCACACATAACAACCCTGCACACCATATATCACCTGCAGCTCTGCGGTGGCACGAGCCAGTGTGAACTGCAGGATTAAATACAGTACATGCTAATATGCTAGCTTAATTAGCTAGGCCTATACTTATAGCTATAAGAAAGGGCAGACAATATTTGTTGTGTGGGGGGTTTGTGTTCTAATTTTGGAAATTTTAAGTAGTAGTAAATGTGGTGTTCTAACTTTATTCTTTGATTCATTGTATTTGAAAAAATTACTATTGTTAAAATAATGGTTAAATGTCTGTATGTCTACATATGTTAAAATAGTACAATAAACACACCATACAATATTTTTCAAAAGACTGTCTAAAGCACCAGAAACACTTAAAGGTCTCATTCCGCTAAAATCTTGTTCTTTTTATAATACTATAGGTCGCTCGGAGTTGTATATAATGCTGTACATGTCCGCAGTAGGTAGTAAAAGAAACTCTTTAGTAAGTAACTGTAGGTTTAAATCGGATCTCCGGTTGATTCTGCTTCTTTCAGAGACCCTGATTAAATATACACTAGGGGAGCACGGTTTAACAAGTAGCACAACTCGACAGAACACCGGTCAAAACGGGCACCGTTCACATTGAATTTTACGATATAGAACATACTCTGGGGCTTTGACGTGGTAAAACTGCTTAAGCACCAAGTCTCCAAGTCTGAGGTAAAAGTTGTCTTGGCTCCGTTGCGGCGTTGATAAAGTTTCTTGGCCGCGTGGCCGCTTGAGTCTGACGCTAAGTGAAGTTTAAGTGTTAACTTTACCGAGGACTCAGTGCTATATCTTTATAACTAAGACTGTATCTCTGAAAACATTTTATCCTTTGATTTTAGAGCTGTAAAATTGACTGTGGGGGGGAAGCAGCAGGTAGGCGTTCTCTGCTGCAGTGCTGTTAGCCAATCAGAGCCGCTATATTTGCATGTATGAATATTCATAAGCAAAAGCCAAATCCTGTCTTTCTTCAGAGACCTCTCTCTAATTCAGTGATCTAAAGCAGAGCTAAATAGAAACACTTGAGTACTTTTTTTTTTTCCACAAAAACGTTTCATATGGTCTTCATTCATACTAGAGACACAACCAGACATGGAATGAGACCTTTAAATAGATGAGTGTGAAATGCAGTTAATGTGCATGACTGGCCGCTGGTAACTCAGTGTGGGACAGATGGAGAGAGAGGACAGTCCGCCATATTGGTATATAATTAGCATAAAGGAATTTAGATGTTATTCCTCTTGGCATGTTGAGCTCCCAGTGGAATTTACATCCATCCAAAACTGCAGGTGAAATTGTGCAGATATTATGCTGAGTGGAGTGCTGGTGCAGAAAGAGGAGACAGGGCATGTTAACGGCGTCTGCTAGTGAAACAGTAGAAATCAGCTTCTGTCAAAAAAAAACTGCAGCACTAAAGGCCTCAGGACTTTGGGCTGCTTTGGTCTTGGTCTGATGCACACGGGGATGAAGAAGAGGAACATGCTGCTAAAACCAGTCTCATCTCATTTACACATATTGTGCATTTTGAGTTATAGTTTATATATTATATTCATCTGCTCATAATTTGCTTAATTTGAAATACTGAAATAACAGAAATACTGGGTTTTGTAAAATATTTAAAATATTGTTTAAAAAAATAACTTTTATTTTTCTTAAATAAGTGGTTATGTTCAACTCTATTGTACTGTATTGCTATGGTGTCATCCATAGATCCACAGTAAGAGAGATGAATCCTTCTTTTGGACAACTTTCAACGGAAGATGCCAATGTAAAAGAGTTTTTTTTTTTTTTTAAAAATCAACCAAAATGGAGATGCTCGTTTTTCCTTGTTTTCACTTTTACAATAGATTTTACTTTTAGAAGTACTGCTATTATTTTTTTAAAGCATTAAATGGATTGGCACCATCATATACAGTATTACAGATTACAGTCTCCTTATCTCCTTATGTTCCCTGTCGTTCCTTAAGATCTAGCACTTCCTGTCTGCTTAAAGTACCTAAAGTTAAGAAATAAAAATATGAAGAGAATAGAAGAGAAGAAAAGAAGAAGAGGGGAAGCAGCTTTTTATGTTTTTATGCTCCAAAAAATGAAACAGCTTACCGGTTGAGATCAGAGAAGCAGCATCAGTAAACAGTTTTAAAAGCAGCTGAAGACGTATTTTTATAAACTTAGTTTTTTAATAACTGAGCCATTTGTTTTATTATACATTGATTTATGTATCAATTTACAGTTTTATGTTGTGATTTTTATGTTATCTTTTTGTTTTAATTGATTTATTTTAATATATCACAGTCAGAACCTTATTTTACTTGTGATTTTATTTTTTTGTCCTTTTTATAGTTTTACTATATTATCTTATGTTTTTTCTATTTTCCTATCTAAATTTTTCTTTTTTCTTTACATTTTACTTCGGATTTCACTCTCTCTGTATGTACAGCACTTTGATCTGCATTTTAATGTATGAAAGGTGATTTTTAATGTATGAAAATGTAGATGGGCCTTCTAACTGCTGTATGTCAGCTGCACTCGCCGTAGTCGGACGCCTATCAACTACAGATTAACAGATTACAGTCTTCTGTTTTTTGGGTTTAAAACTCACACTTGTGATATTTAGTATGACGTAATGCTTATCAGTCTTTGCATCAAGGTTACTGCTGGAGCAGGTCTGGTACAAACATGCTGAAAAAAAGATCATCTACAGTCTTTTCCTGCAAAATCCACTAACAAAAAAGCGAATACAGTATTGTGTTCAGTTAGTGTACACAGTGATTTGTCCATTGATGGGAAAATTAACCCATTAACCCCTTTATGCTCCATGACTTTTGTTATATCCTGTGGATTATTAATGGGTAAATAAATGCCTAGAAATTTCCAGAAGAAAAAAATAGCTGGGAATCTCCAGTAGTTCTGTTGAGTTTTAAAGGTTAAATCATGCAAACAGACTCCCTGCAAACTACAACTTCCAGGTCAACCTCCCGAAGAGCATTAACTTCACCTCTGATGTTTTTTTACTGCTCAGATGTCTCCAAAGGCTCCAAAGGTTTGCTCAGGTTTCACCGAGCTCTCTGGGGATGCCCGGTTCCACCTAGGCCTGCGGCACGGTCCTCGTCTCAGCCAAACAATTTGCATTTAAATTGCATCACCCCGCACTGCAGAGCTTTGCACCTCTGAGATTCTTGTGGATCAAGCAGTGGTTACCACTCGAGTTGCGCGGAAAGAGCCCGTCATTTCACAGCTATCTCAAACCTTTCATTGATCCTGAAGACCAGTGCGGACCAGCGGCACTAATCAGCCGCCTGCAACCAGAGGGAGAACTGCTTACAGAGATCACAAATAATCACAATTAGAAGGAGAACATCAGCTTAACTCTGCAACAAACTTTTTTTTTTTCAATATATATTTATTGGATTTTACATGTGTTTCCAAAAACATAAACGATAACAAATAAAGTAAATCATATATACATGTTTCACCATCACATAAAAAAAAAATAAAATAAAATATACAAGTATACAAAATATACAAAAAAGTAATTAAAAATATATGCAAATAATTAAAATAAATAAAAAATAAATAAAATAGAATAAAACAAAAATGCACTCAGCATCCTACACTTTTAAATACTTCTATATCTTGCCGTTTATGAAATTCTAATAATGGTCCCCATATATTTTCATAATTCCATAATTTTCCTACCCTTCCTCTGGTTACGAAGTCAGTTTTTCTAGTATGACACAAGATGCCATTTCCTTTAACCACAAACTCTGTGAAGGTGTATCTATTAGTCCGAAGTCAATTAGAGTTACCTGTTTTGAATTAACAAGAAAATTCTCTGAAAATATTTTTGCTTGTAGAGGCACCCTCACACCAACAATCCCAGATATCATCTGAACAATTACTTACCTGTATTTTTTTTTATTTTCAGGCAGTCGCAAACACAATGAAGGAGAGAACGCTGCAACAAGCTTAGTATAAATACATCAGAAAAAAACAGTCCCAGAATGAAATGTTTTCAGAAGAAAGTAAAAGTATTGTTAACCTGTCTGTAGGTGGTGTTTGACTCGACAATTTTGGGTCACAAAACATTAAACAGTAGAGAAATTAACAATATAGACTCTTTAAAGCATCAATGCATCTAAATGCACTCGAATAATGACACAATTAAGTGATTACTAAGCATTATTTGGCACTGATTTGAGAATAGGAATTGGAATAAGGGCTTAAACAAGAGCAAAACAGGGCTGTAAATGACTGTATATATTGCATTTCAAAGTTGTATGACCTGTTCAACAGTTCCCCTGTGCTCAAATATTTAAATCTGAATTTACTTTATCACAAAAACTGCACCGCAGTCATGGGCCTGAGATTTCTATTCTATTCTATTCTATTTTATAATCAGTTATTGGCTTGAACAAAAAATATATATATTTTTTTATATGTTCTTCCTCGGTTGTCGGCATATCAAAGGAATCGCTGCTCTGAACAGACGTGCTGGTGACTCCCGCCTGATGAATTATCAATATTTTACATTAGGCCATTGTGTGAACGCATGGGTTGGGTGGGATGACCGGATCGATGGAGTCGGAGCCGACCGAGCCCCTCCTTGGCCTACATAACCACACAGCAGATTGAAGGACAGACTAATAATAGAAAAGTAATAATATAATGGAAAGGACAGAACTACTGCCAAGAATCTGGGAGTGAACGACACAGTGGCACAACCGTGACACACCGACTCTGCTGCAGGTGCCAAGGACATGTTGAGCTTATTGTAAAGGCCTTCTAGTAATGTTGATACAGTTAGTTATTTATCTGGTCATATGATTTAGAGCCAAACACATTAATCGACTAAACTACAGCATAAGCTGCTAGATTATCACATGTTAACATTAGAAACTGAGCACAGCAAACAAACCTAAGGGGATTATTATTTTTTTAATAGCTAGAGAACCCATACATGGTTACTAATGAGTCAGAAGAAGATTAAGACCACCTGTTTATTAATATCGTCTCTGTCCAATGAAAAACACTTATCTCCAAAACCGCAAATTTACAGGAGAAAGAAATTAAGCAAGATATTTTAGCACAGTGTAAGGGACAGTTCATCTATTGAAATTACGTAGTAAACTAAAAATCCACACAAATGGAGAGATTTTTTTTAAATAAAACTGATCAAACCGAGTTAACACAAATTATGCTGGGTTGTATGCTTTTTTTATTGGCCCACATACCACTGAGGGTACCGAACTGGGCCAGATGAGTTTGCTGGAATTTTGAAACTAGATTGAGTTATAAACTTGTGAATTACTGGTGGGTCAATTGTAACAGCTTTGGTTTAAAGGTGGGTGAGATGTGATATTTTAGATTCTTCAAAGTAGCACCTCTTGCTTAGCTGATCAGCTTCACACATCTCTGCTAGCTTTCTCAGTCAGCTTTATGAATTAGAGTCACCTGGAATTCAGGCTTTCAGTTAACAGCTGTGCTGCTGAACTCGTCAAGAGTTAATTACTTGATTTGCTTCAGTCAATCCAATCAGTCAACATTTCAAGATCTGTGAAAGTATCCTTTCACAGATCTTGCTACATGATTCATTATGTGTTCCCTTACAGTCTGGATGGCTTCACTATTCATTTTCAATGTATGGAAAAAAATATTGTGATATTGTGTATATAAAGAATTGTCTCTTGTAAATTTATTCTGCATCTGGGGCACTTCTGGGTAAATAGTGGTATGGGGCCACTAGTTAAGGTCAGGTTTGGGCACATTTAAAGCAGACCCGTAAAGGTCACTTTTAAATACAACTTTATTATATTTAAACATTTAAATCCACAATCCCCTATTAAACACATGAAACACTTTGAATCTGAATCACCCAGTATCGCTCGGTTCACTGAACTGAACACTGAAGCTGCACGACCGCCTCCTTCCAGCTCTTTACAGCGTTGGGGGCGGAGCCCTCAGATTGTCCCGAGTTCTCTGATTGGCTGAGCCGCCCGTAATTGGCGTCCTGCTTAAGTTGCCAGAGAGGCGCGAGGCGGCAACTTCGCTTTTCATTGGCTGAAGGAGTGCTCGTGCTCTTGCAGGCAGGTACCTCTCGACCAATCACGGCGCTGCTTTCGTATTTCTTGTTCTCTGAACGGCAGGGGGAAAAAAGAGAAACTGTAGAAACGCAACGCTAAATATTATAAATAAATAAAATAAATAAATAAATAAATAAATAAATAGACGGGTTTTAAAGTGAAGGAGAGTAAACCGGAACCTGAGGAACAGGATTACCTACTGTTTACACCAGCTTTACTTTATGTGGGGTTGTTTGAGCTAAAAATATAGTTTAGAGCTGTGTGACAACAGTGTGTGTATTTTGAAAGCAGAGTAGTGTGTGTATGCGTGTGAATACTGTGTGTGTACAATACTATGTGTGTGTGAGCGTGTGTATACGGTATACGGTGAGTGTGTGTGTGTGTGTGTATAGACCAGCCCAGTAGCCCCCTCCTCCTCCTCCTCCTCCCTCCTTCCCCTCTCTCTCTCTCTCTCTTTCTCTCTCTCTCTCTGTTCCTCCGCAGCAGTTCTTCTTGCTGGCTCTCACTCCAGAGATGGCCGCGAAAGTGTGCAGACTCCTGCTGCCCCGAAGCGGCGCGGCGGCGGCCGCCTCTCCCTTCTCCTCACACCGACCTCAGCCGCACAGCAGCACGGTAGGACCGCGGGGGGACGCGGCGCGGCGCAGCGCCGGGCCGGGCTGGGGCGGAGGGCAGCTGGGAGGGGTGGATTCTTCTGGTGCGGCGGAGAGCCCGCTAAGGAAGTAGCCTGCTAGCGACCAGTTTAACGCAATTCTGCGTTTATTGCGGGTCTGTCCACCGCGCGCGGGTTTGTGTGTGTGGGAGGGGGGGTAGTGAACAGTTGTGACTCTGCGTTATTAGCCTCCTCTCACTCCGGAGGAAGGAGGGAGCGCTGGATTACCGGCTGGCTGGTCGGTCGGTCGGTCGGTGTGTCACTGTTCGCCCACAGGCGGGTATAGTACTGTATAGTACAGCACAGCTCATATACAGGACGCAGGTTTAATATGTATATTTGGTATATCGAATCTATATCTAATTTATATCTAATGCAGCTTCTGCATGATCGATCCCTCATTATCGGTGTATTTGGGTTAGTAAAGCTCTGAGATCCGGGCGGTTCTGTGTGGATCAGTCTGAACGGGATAACCTTGAATGCAACAGTGACTCTCTCTCTTTAACTTTACCGCGGTACTAGTATACACACAATACACACACTATACACACTACACTATACATACTATTCACACTATACACACACTATACACACACACTCTTCAGCTGTCAGTCGTACCTGGGTCGATAGGTGTGTAGGTATGATGGATGTTCTGCTACAGTGTTTAGATTGTGAATACTCACTGATTGCGTGGCTTTGATTTTACCCTTAATGTATTCATTAGAAGATCAGGGGGGCACGCGGTGTGTGTTCTTTACTGTGCATCCTGAAGCTTTTCCGTATTGCACGACATGACTGGAGCCCGTTCTCAGCTCTGCAGTGTGTGTGTGTGTGTGAGAGAGCGTGTGTGTGTGAGAGAGTGTGTGTATATGTGTGTGTGTGTGTGAGAGAGAGAGTATAAGGGAGAACAGTGACAGTGCGGCAGAATAACTCTTCACAGAAGCAACTCTCTCTTTCTCTCTCACTCTTTCTCACTCACTCACTCACCTGCAACACATTCATTCAGCTATTTTAACAGGAACACAAACGCCCTCCCACTCTAAGCCAAGAGCTCATTGGTTCAGGTCAGGCCCTCTTCTTCATCACCCTACCTGTTTAAGGTGTTTCCCCTTGTAGAGCGACAGCCTCTGGATTTCCCTTTGCTTTGAGCCCTGAGCGCAGCCCTCACATTCAGGCACCTTATTCTAACTCTCTAACTCACAGTAGTAGCAAAAAAACTGACATTTCACTGTTTTGATTATCTGAGAAAAAAAAGTTTAAAAATATGCTAAGCATAAAACAATATATAGTGCAGCCCTACTCTAAACAAACTCTGTAAGTGTTCAGGGAATTAGGCATACAGATGTAAAGGTAAGAATTTCACAGATTTGATGGATGAGATATAAACAAAGCTTTTCAAAATGATGTGTTGTACTCTGTATTCTCTGTGACTTTTAAATTCACTAACCAGATACCCCTCCTGAGAGTATACCACTTGAATTGCTCCACCCCTAATCACTTTCAGCGATCAAAATTGAAAAACAAATAACCGATTTCTGATTACATGTTGGTTTTCTGTGACCCAAAACTGTGAACGTTTTGAACTGAATACATTTCACTAGAATTATGTATTTCACATCAGTTCACACTAAATGATGATTGTGTTTACATTCTTGCATTGTACTGAATAATCACTGCATAGTACAGAGGGAGGTATAAAAAGATTCGTGAAATGTTACTCGTGGGACTTAGCTGTTAATAAAGTAGGTTAATAATAAACCGTTTAAACACACATGTCTTTTTACAGTGTTTAGTGCAGATCTGCCCCTGTGGGCTCCACTGTCGAAAAACTGTCTCTCTCCTTGTGGGACGAGCCCTGGCGTGATAGTAAATCCATCTGTAGCTTCGTATATCAAATTTTAATGTAATTTCAGGCATGCAGTATTTTTGGCCTCGTCTACGTTTACAGGGGCTCCCTGCTCGGTCGAGCGTAGCTGATGCAGATCCTCGCAGGAGCCCGTCAGCATTACGCCAGCGCAGCGACAGCACTGCTGCCCTGTCTTCATCTGTCTAGTTGCAAAGAGAACACGATTTAAATGAACTAAAGTCTTCTATCACAGAGCAGAAGCGTGATTGGCGAGCTGCTGTTGCGTTCTTCAGACACTGATTCAGATTTTCTCCTTCTAGAACTCAAAACACTAGAAGTGATCAGTCTGCTTAAGATGGTTTACATAGACTTGACTGAAGCACCGTGGGGAAATGGGGCTAGCCCTAAATCCATACGTTCAAAGCATCATCAATGGGGGTCGCGTTCTAAGCTTGAAGTTGATGTTGGACCCTGGAGAGAGGTGTTTAACCCGCAACGGCTCCCTATCGATGAAGCTGTCCAATAAAAGTAGCTCTATTTGAAAAAAGGACGCCACAAAGAGGCTTGATGGTGTGAACCAGCACTTCCTGTAGAGGAAACCATAAATCACCATGTGGATGAAGACAGTTCTAGAGTGCCATCAGTTATATTTCAGTAGGAGAGACAGACAGGGGTTTGCGAAAGCGAAAGGTTGTGTATCGGCCAATCCCAATCCCATTTTTAATCTTTTATTATGAGTTATTGTTAATCGAAGTATTTCAGTTCAATAGAACATCTAAAAATAGGCTCAAAATGCTCAAATACTCAAACTGTAACCTACACCACAAACAAAACCCAAGAAAATGCATAGTTTACAGCTCTCAAAATTCAGAATTTGCTTTGATATGGTGTGTTAATCCCATACATTTTCTAGTATGGTGCAAATATATCCGCTGTAAACCTGTTTTTATTTTTTATTTTTTCCAATTTTTTTCCTATTTTCTCCCTAGTTTGCAAGGCCAATTACCCAACCCACTCATTAGGACTCCCTCTATCACTAGTGATGCCCCAACACACCAGGAGGGTGAAGACTAACACATGCTTCCTCCAACACACGTGAAGCCAGACTCCGCCTCTTTTTTTTTTACGTTTTTTTTTTTATTATTATTGTTTTGCATTAGAAAAGTACAGTATATTATTTGGAGTATGTGATTTAGAATTGCTCCAGTTAAGTGCGAAAACTGACAAACTGATCAATAGTTTATGAAAAATATTATTACGCTATTTCCACAAATAGAATATGCATAGTTTTAAGACGTTAAGATGTTCTAAGATGTTCTTGGCTTGAGAAAATTTCTATTAACTGCAAAAACCTCAAAATTGTTGTGCTTTACTCAGCAGGTCACGTTGGTTCAGGTCTGATTCATTGTTCAGACTTTGAGCTCGACTGGTGAAAAACAGAAAACAGTGTCACTCTGGATTTTCTGTAGAGTCTTCTTCTGAATCTGTGGTTCTGCTGTGTCTGATCAGCGTGTGTATAGATGTGTGTGTTTATAGATGTGTGTGTGTGTGTTTAGAGGTATAAAGACACCATGCAGGGCCAAGTGTCCTGGACCACTGTGTGGTACATTAATCCAATCAGGCTTTGAATAAGTTAATTAACCCCTGCTGCTGATTGACTGGGTGGCAGTGGTGATCCAGATTAGTGGATCAGGATGCAGGAGCTCTGTGGAGGGAATGTTTGACACAGAGACCCTAAACTCACGACTAAAGTGATGAGATGATTGATAAGCCTCCAACAACGAGACCAGCCTAATTGATTTTAGCCAGCAATTACGAGCCCTCTGCTTTTTGACATCTCTTAAGCACAAGTCATGAACTGAAAGATTGTGAGTGTAATTGTTGGAGACTGCCACTGAATCAGGTGAGGCTGATCCTGTGAGAGATCCTCGTTTAGATCCAGCATCACTTAATCACCCGCAGTTGGAAACATGACTTTATACATGACTGCTTAACTAAAAGTGACGACTCTACCTGAGTTAACGACATATCAGCGCATCGATGTCCTCCTCTGTAGATTTATCTCTACTTAGGACTGGGTGATCCTGAAAAAAAAGAAAAAAAAATCTTGATATACTTCAAAATATATAAACAATTCTCTATAAACAATATTACGATTTAGATTTTTAATTTCTTATGAAATAGTGACAAACAGCACTACTCAAAAGAATGAAGTATGCAAACTATTGTTTGTATTGCATTAAATTTTTAAGTAAGTCTAAACTCTGACAGCACATTAACATGTAAAATGTTTAATTTACTATTTTCGCTTTTTTTTTTTTTTTTTTTTTAGCTAAGAACAGTTAGCAGCCAGAGGTGGAAAAAGTACTGAAAAACTGTAATTAAGTAAAAGTACCTTTACTTTGCTAAAATTCTACTTAAGTAAAAGTAAAAGTACCCATTTAAAAATCTGCTCAGGTAAAAGTAAAAAAATACTTAATGTAAAAATTACTTTGTATAAAAGTTACATAGTTACTTTTATTTATTTGATGTAAAGCAGATGTTCCTAATAAAAACTTAAGGAAATATCATGAAAAACATGAAAACGTACAAAAAAACTGTTGGTCGGCGCATGCGCAGTGCCATAAAGCATAAAGCACATATCGATGGGTAGCATAACTCGACAGAACACCGGTCCCCCCGAGCGGCGCGCACAGACACCAGGCTACACAGTTGATTCACACAGCATCTCTCCCTCTAACCGCAATAAACTCTGCATGGAGAAGTTCAGCTGCGCTGCCATGAAGAACAAAACTCAATAGTTTTTAAAATTTGTTTTTTTTTTTCTCCCCCAGCATTCAATGTTTTACTCAGTAATGGAGAGTTTTCCAATGTAGCGAAGAAAATTACTTGTGTCAAAATTAACTTGAGTAAAATTAAAATTACCTGTTTTAAAAACTACTTTAAAAATGACAAATTACTCATAAAATCTACTCAGTTACAGCAATGTGAGTAAATGTAATTCGTTACCCCTCACCTCTGTTAGCAGCTCCCTTCAACCATACTAGCAGTTTCTGCTTCTATTAAACAGGGTGTAAACATAACCTTCTTATATTTCAGTTATTAAAAAAAAAGTAAAAAAAAAAAAATAATAATAATAATATCACCAACACACATAAAGAGTGCTTTATAGGTTTCTTACAGAAACACAGACCTAGCTATATCTACTAAGATTCCTTGTTTCTGTTGGTTTCTATATTTAAGAATGTACAGCCTAAAACAGTAATCTGATTAATTGATTAGTAATAATTTGTTTAATCTCCAGCACTAGCTCTAATAAAGATGTTGTGATGTTTGTCCTTCATTTATTAAAGCTGTATAACTGTCTTCCTGGCGTCTCTTCTGGTTATCTTATCGACTCTTATCAACTCTTATTATAGTCTGATTTTAAACGAGCTCCAGTTAGGCCACTAAAATCCTCTTTTATGGTTGCTTTAAATTCTAACGTCTTATTTCTAAAGGCTGCAAGAAAACAGTGTTTTTCTGTTTTTTTCTGCTGCTAAACTCCAATGCCTGTCGATTCTAAAGGTTATGTGCAGCAGGATATAAATGAGAAGCACTGGCAGAAACCAGATTACAAGCGTTCAATACAGGCTGAAGTTAGCCAAATAAATATTGATGGAACTACTTTCAACTTTTGTCCAGTTTTGACTCAGGAAGCCTGAATTATGTGTCGTGCTTTTTTTATGTTGTTGACTTGGCATCGTTTAATTGTGATTAATTGAATGTAATTGTATTGATTACTTTACTCGCGTTCTATGTTGGAATAATGTTTTCTTTGCCAGGAAGTCCTTCTGGTGCACTGGTTGAGCTCCAGTAGCGCTTCCTGCCAAAGCACTCTTTTGCTTCTGGAGTTTGATCTGCGTTTATCAGTGCGAGTAGCCAGAGAGCTAAATCGGGGTAAACTGGGCTCTTTTGTGACGTTTTGACCCATTTTTCTGTTTGTGTTTGGGCACGAGAGGATGCATCTAGATTGTTTATCCCATCTGTAACTGTGATGGATAACGGACTGAAGTGTTCTGAAGCTGAAACTCAGATAAGAGTTGAGAATATTATTGAAAATAATAGAGGCTCTGCAATAGAGATGAGCAATAATAATATTATATTCTAGTCCTAAAAGTAATCGAAAGTGTTTTTGCTCAGAAATGAGATGGACTACTGCACAAAAACTGCATTTATGTTCATTTTATTTTATTGACATCACCTTAAATCCCATATATATTACTGTATCTATTAACAATCACTGATAAATGGCAGAGATAAACTATTTGAGAAAAAAAAAAAAAAACATTTACTCCTGATGCAGTGGATCAGCCAAGACATGTTTCATATCTGAAATACAGCTCTGGGGAAAAAAATAAAAAATTAAAAGACGACTTTAGTTCCGAATAATTTCTCTGATTTTGCTATTTATTGGTCTATATTTGAGTAAAATTAACATGGGTGTTTTATTCGATAAACTGCGGAAAGCATTTCTCCCAAATTCCAAATAAAAATATTGTTATTTAGAGCATTTATTTGCAGAAAATGAGAAATTACTGAAATAACAGCAAATATGCAGGGTTTTAAGACTTTCTCAAATAATGCAAAGAAAACAAGTTCATATTCATAAAGTTTTAAGAGTTCAGAAATAATCAATATTTGGTGGAATAACCCTGGTATTTTTTTAATCACAGTTTTTTTTATGCATCTTGGCATCATGTTCTCCTCCACCAGTCTTACACACTGCTTTTGGATAACTTTATGCTGCTTTACTCCTGGTGCAAATAAACTCATCATTTATAAGTGATCTCTTATGTTTTTTTCCAGAGCTGTATATATCTGAGATATCTGAAATAGGGATGGGTGATGAAATAATGTTGAGATGTTTATTCATACTGGATTGTTAATCAGTTAATAAAAAGATTATACATTCATGACTGTAAATCTTGTTAATAATGCAATTTTTGTGGGGTTAACCTTTTAGCATTTTAATTATGCAGTGCAGAAGGAAACCCCGTGTTTTTTTTTAGTTTGAGCTCATTTTTCTGGATGAAATTTTCCACAAGTGACTCAATAATTAGTCATTTCTTCTCAGCAGCAGCGACCGGCGAGATTTCTCTCAAAGCCCAAAAACCTTTTTTTTTATTTATTTTTTAATGATTTTGTGATGTAATTGGTTTTAGTGTAACGCTGCATGATGCGTACGTGTGATATATATGAACTCTAACTGTAGATGTTGCATAGCAGTAAATGGGATTAAAGCAGAGCTGCCTCTGAGCTCACTCGCTTATATAGAGCGTAATGTTCAGTGAACGGGAAAAAGGGTCATTATTCAGCCGTCAGTATGGCTTTAATGAGCAGTGCCTTATGTCTGCTTATTTCTTACGTATATTAAAATGAAGTGATGAGGGGTTAGCGCTTCCTCCTGTGCAGGCATGACTTAGACTTAATTATTAGAGAGAGTGAGAAATTCAAGATGCAGTGAAGCTCTTTCTTCATTGACTGACATTTTCCATCGTATGATCTAATAATGTGCTGCTGATGCAATGGTCACTGTACTTATGCTCATGGATAAATTAATTCTAGTGAAAAAAAATCTTAGGAGAAAATTTCCTTCACTCATAAGAAGCATGTCATTCATTTGAGCTGTCCAGCTGTTTGATACAGTGCACTGAATCATATATATATATATATATATATATATAGTAGGGTTGGGTATCTGCTTATTGTGTATGGTATCACTGGCGGCAGGGATTTGGGTAAATATCCAGTTTTTATATTAAGCTACAATACCATAATTTTTTTTTTAACTGAAAAAATGATCAAATACAGAATTCATTTGGTTTACAGACTAAGAGAGACTGTACACACATTTATCTCATTTATACAATAAATATTAAACCATTAGTCTGACCATTAAACATGTTTAATTCAGCTAATCAGAGAAATTCACTTAGCCTAGCATAATCGCTAACATTCTGTTCACCACAGAGAACACGCCACTCTTTGAGTCTCACTGAAACTCAGTTAATGTTTTTTATGGACTATAAGTCACACTTATAGTCAGTGAACGTCTATTTTTAAGTCTTTTTTCTGGTCTATTTTCGCACACTAATACACATTTCGCACACAAATACGCATTTTAAGAGACACCATAAGGAGTTTCTAATTCAGCAGGTCACACCGCTAACTAAGTGTAGCTAACTAAGTTAATTAAAGCTAAGTTAAGTAAACAAAACTGTAATACAAAATTACTTTATTTTATAGTCAAACGAGCGCTGAATGCTAATCTACACAGATTTCTCTTCTGAAAACTGTTTATTTGGGTGAGTAAAGTGCTTCCATTTATTTACAGTAAGCTTAGATACACAAATTACTCTAGCCCTAAGGCTGGATCATTAGCATTTAGAGCGGTTAGCGGCTAATGCCGTCTGATTGTTCTGGTAAGCCAGCTAGTGCTTCGTCACATGTAGCTTGTTTTAACACGGCAAACATGCAGACTACAGTCCGATAATACCAGCCTCTGAATGGCGAAAAAGCTAGCGCGGCTAGTGGCTAATGCTAATGCTGCTCCAGCAGTGCTTGCCAGAGTTGGGTGCAGGCTACAGGCAAATTCTCACCTCTGAATAGTAAAAGAGCTAGAAAAATATCGTATATAAATACATGATGCACATTTTGACGAGAATCATAGATTGACTAGATGGACAGAAAACAGAAATCAGTGTTTTTTTTTTTGTTTTTTTTTATCTGTGGTGTTGGTTCTGTAGCTCACTTGCTAAGCTAGCATCTAGTATGGATACACAGAGTATCACAGAGCTCAGTACAGCTGATATAACTAACTAACAAACTAACTAACTAACCTGAGAATAGATGATAAAAACTCTTTACTGAGAGAGTGAAGTCTTAGTTAGTTAGCTAGATAACTTTAGCTAACAGGCTAACTGCTAACACCACAACACATAGCCCTCAGTGGCTAAGCCCCACTTACTGCCTCTGAATTCATAAGGGTTTTTTTTTCCCCTTAAGCTCCACTTAATGATGCTTGTGTAGTTTTAAAGTGTTTGTCTCATAAATAAGCTCTGTTTTTACCACTCCTTATTCTGTCAAAACCATGTATAAAAACTGGGCTGTATCTTTAAAAACTTTATGCTGCATCAAACTGCAAAATATTGATTAATGATTATATACGAACACCATCGTATATATAATTTATGTTTTTTCTGCCTCTCTCACCTTGTCCAGGAAGGTATGTGTGAAGTGTTTCTCTTAGGGGGTGATGCAATGATGCAAAGCAAGGAGCAAGACATGCCAATTCTTGCATAATGCTGCTTTAATTCTTATAGAGACAAAAGGTAGCATAATGGCGATGTAAAAATAACTCCCACAGGTTTCAGACGTGAACCACAGGAACAACAGTAAGAAGAATGTAGGATATGGTCACTTTTAGTGCATTGTGCTCAAGAGCTCAGGAGCAAAATAGTCCTTCAGATCAGACACTAAAGGAGGGCATGGTTTAGATTTTATTGCAGATATTGCTGATATTGTCTACGAACAAAGCTATTAAAATTCCAGAGGTATTCCCAGGAAGTGAAGCCCGTCGACCTCAGATGGTCACTGACTGTCCGAGGTCGTTCCCGCGGCGCTTCCGCTTCTCTCACTAAATGTTCTGACAGAAGCGTCGCACTTTTCTCCAGAATAAGAATGCAGATTTAATCGACGGTGACCTTTCGCACGTGCACTCGAGTGTGAGGATCTAATTACTGAAAAATCTAAAGAAATAAGATAAAATATTGTGCAGATCAGATTGCTTATTTTAATTGGGTTATTATGCTGTTTAGTTATTAAGCATTTATTTATGTTTCAATGCACGGTTTCAGTTTTGAGTGACTTTTGCAGTGACTGATGGGTAATGCTCTTGGGGTGGGGGTCTGAGTGGGGATTTTGTAGGAGGACAGTGCTGGTAAGTGGGTAAAGGGGGGGGTGGGCAGTGCAGGTGAGGAGGTGATGGAGGGGGTCATTGTAATCACCTCCAGCGTAATGGTAGTAAGTGAGAGCTCATCGTTCGCAGCTCAGCCGGCGGATCCCTGCCCTTCCCGGCTGCTCGGTGGTGCAGGGTAGCCTTGATGCAGACAGTTAATGGAGGCGGGCAGGAGCGATGCGATGATGGATGAGGAGGTGCTCGGTTACCTGGCCCTTCTGATGCAGCTAATGCTTCTTGGCGTCCCTTTTTAGCCAGCGGTCTTTAGATCGTGCTGTTGTATTGAGTTTGATGGTGGAACAAATGTTCTCCTTTAGCGACTGAAACTCTAAATGTGCTTGTTAAACTATGGACTCTTACAGGAAGGTCAGCTGAGCTCAGCTCTGATCTGTTTAAATTAGTTTGAGATGACAGTCGAGTGGAACAGTGACCCGCTGATTGAGTGTGTGGGTGACTGTTTGCATGATTTCAGGCTTGCGTTAAACTGTGTGTGTGTTCAGTGCTGTGATCATGTGTGTGTCTGTGTGTGACTTGCCCTTATGTAAAGTGTCTACACCTGTAGTTCGTTTGCTTTGGTCTGAATCAGTTATGGAGGTTGTAAGCCAAAATGCATCACAAGAAACCATGTGAGAACGTCCTCTCAGCTTATTGGTCAGACCTGTTTGGGGCGGGAGCAGGGGAGTAAATACAGGAAGATGCTCTGTTCTGGGCCGGTGCAGATTTCTGTGCAGTTTTAACACTGAGCAATGATGCTATCTGAACACTCAACCAGGATAACACCTAGCTACAGTAGTTACACCTGATACACAGGTAGGATCAAGACAAAATCACCACAAACAATAATACAGTGCTTGGGTTTTAGGTTTTGGCCATTTTATTCAATTTTCTCGAGGACTTTTATGACTGTGGATTGACTGGCTTAGCATTATTAGCATTATTTAAGATTTATATTATTTTTTCTATTTTAAATGCAGACTTCAAACATGTCCTCAAATATGGGTTTTGGACAAGTGCTTGTTTTAAATGTCAGGGCCCAGTGAAGTGTGGAGCTACTTTGAGTTTGGTGTAAAAATAGTGATTTCTTTTCATGGGTAACTCTATGCCCCTATCACTAGCATTGTAAACTTGTTGGGAGCATCAGCTAAAACGCTGTATTTGGGAATTCTGAGGGAGAACACATGTGGGATGTTCAATAAAAGTTCATACTCCCAAGTCTGTTTCACACTAGATTTCTCTTTTAACAGTTGATAGTTGAGTTGGGCGATATAGCACAAAACATTAAATTATTTTTTTTATCCGATTTTAGAGATTTTAGAGATATACAGATTTTAATAAGATAGCTAGAGATTTTCATTTTTCATTTTAATAGATTTTTTCCCCCTACTAAAAATCAAACTACAGATGGCAAAATGAATAAATAAAATGGTTAGAAACAAGTTTTTATTCATTTAGTTTTCACTTAAACTTCCCCTTTGTGGTTAAATTGCAATCAAAAACAAGCAAAAAAACTATTGTAAACAGTGAGAACATCCAGTAACTTTTAGAAAGCTTTCTCCACCATAGTTTAGGTACTGATTCAGTGCACCCTCAAACTTAAAATTAAAATTCAAAATAATGAAAAAAAAACAACAATTTCATAAGAACACATTTCCTTAACTGAAATTCAAATGAATCTATAAAATTGATAAAATTGATTAATCGCCCAGCTCTTAGTTGATAGGTATCTATTTTTAAAGTAAACATGGTGTAGGCCCTGTCTTCTGCTCAGATCATCCACCAGCTACACCCGTGCAGCTTATGTGTATGTAAAGCAGGGGTTAATCAGCGACTCCCTGATTAACTGGGCGGGTCCAAAACAGACCTCAGTATCTTTTAAAGGCAGCTGGGCAGTTTAAAGCAGGTTTTCTCATTAGAATGTTTTGGGCGTGTGTATTTCTAAACATCTTTTACTAAACATGCATTTTCAAGCAACTTCCTGCTAATACCAATATGATTTTTGTATGAGATCATGCAATAAATCATCACTATACATCCTGAAGTAGAGGCTGGTACCTGAGTCTCTGAATAATCTAGAGCGACCCCCCAAATGCCACCACAGATCTTCACTGCTTTATTTAATTAAGATTAGTAAATGAAATCAGACAGATTTGATTCAGGGCATTTCATCATTTTAAGCTTCTCCACAGTAATCCATCGGGGATGTGCTAGTGGGAGGCGTTTGTGCTGAAAGACAGACATTTTGGAGCTTCACTGCAGAACAAATTCACAGGTGGCTGATGTGATTGCACGGCCTGTTTGCGTGGCATCAGTTTTGCATTTCTTCATTTTTTGAGGCACATACTAGAGCTGGACAACTAGAGCTGGACTTTATTAGGTTGGATGTGTATTATATTTATTTTTTTACTTATTCTTTTAATTATTAGTTTTTTTATTAAAATATTTCTAATTTGTAATTAAATACAATGATTAACTCTTACATTCTGCTCGCCATCAGCAGCCGAAGTCTGAGAGAGAGAGCACAATTGGCCTTGTCCTTTCTTGCTCTTTCCCCTCATCACTCCTAGGGTGATGTCGATCAGCACATGGCTGCGTCTGTGAGCTGATGTATCGGAACCTTGTCGCTGCAATTTCAATTTCCTCAGAGCCGGAAAATTCTCATTAATTCTCCATTAGCTGCAGATCGAAAAGAGGCGGAGTCTGACTTAACATGTATCGGAGGAGGCGTGTGCTGGTCTTCACCCTCCTGACCTGATGTTGGGCATTAGTAGTAATTGGGGAGGGGGAAGTGCAGCTGAGTGGGTGGGGTAATCAGCATAGCTAAATTTGGGGAAAAAAAGGGAAAAAAATATACATAATTTTCTAATATCACTTTTTTTTCATTTATTGTGATGTAGGTTTGTTAACACTTAACTGGGAGGACTAACTGTATCAGAAAGGTAAAATCATTTTCTCAACAATAACTGGGTCACTGGTGCAATCAGCTGCTTTAATATTACACACAGGAAATGCTACACTTGCGTTAAGAGTACTTACATAACTGTAACAGCTTCCATTCTCTCATCATAGTCCTTATCAGTCTGTTTACATTAGAAACTTGTGTTATAATAACATTAAACATACAATAAGATTAATCCTGCACTTCTATTCAGCTGTACTTAAAACATTTTCTGGATTGAAATTGATTTTTTTTTTTACAGTAAGCCCGATATTTCCAGCAGTCAGGTACTTTTGTTTGAGATTTATTTACATTGATCTGCTTTTCCAGTCTGACTTCAGCCTCTTTGACTTTAAAATATCTCTCCGAGCCGCTGTGGTTCACATTTGCACATTCACGAGATTAGAACCGAGATGTCCTTCCACATACATGCTATTTGCATTGCAGCGCACCATCAAAGAGTTTGTGGTTATGTGTAACCTAGATAAGACTCGCACTTTTACTACTTTTGCTTTAGCCTTTTTCCCTTGGATTAGCCCTGAGATTGAGCATTAATAGCTAAATTAAGGATCTATTCTGTTTTTTATGTATTTTATTTGTTTATATGAGGAACAATTACAAGTAATTTCACAGGAACATTTCCAGCCTCTATTTATCGCTTAACTTTGAGAATATACATGATATCTCAGCTCTGATTGGCTGTTTTTTATTGTTTTTAGTACTGTCATGATGCTTACATTATTTGCTTATTGTATACATATGTTTCAATATATGAAAAATTAACGTTCAGCAAAAAAAAAAATATATATATATATATATTTTTTGCCCATTATGGGTTTCTTTAAAAAACTGAGGTAAGCAAATTAAGGTAAAGTCAATATTTTCAATATTTAATCTTTCTTTTTTTTACGTTTTGTTTATTTTATTTACTTAGAATATATATTTTAATTTTTTGTCTATGATGTGTTGAACCCCAGGAATTCTTGGGAATGCTCCGAATGTTGTGAGGTTTTATCTTGTGAGGGAGGTTCAACACTGGCCAGAGTGTTCATGTTTCAGGGTGTAAAAAGAAGTCATGCTGTTTTATTTAATAATATTTAGCTTTCCAATTTCTAAGCCATTTAAACTGTAAGTTATGAGCTTGACTGTGGTCTATAATGTATATAAGAGCTTTATAAGAGCTGACTGAAGAGAACAGTTAAATGGTTACAGCCTGAAGCTGCTCGTGAGCGCATAGGGTTAACGGCTAACAGTCTTGACATTTTCGTCTTGATTCTGTTTGTTTAGTGACCAGAAAACAAAGAGACAAGCACCCAGCATGTCTAATAAGAAACTCAAAGGCTCAAATTGGCCATGCTAACGAACCCCCCCTATTGAGCTCTGCTCGGGTGTTTAACGTCTGTAACTGCGACCAATGGAGAAATAATGAGCAGAAAGGAAACGTGTAGAAATTGTGTGCTTGCATTAGTCGGACTCTTTATGATGCAGGTCTTTTCATGGCGTCCTGCCTGTCAGATTTTGTTAATCAAGGCTACATTTAGACAGCAGGTAAAAGCGGGCCAAATCTTCTCTTAGATGTGTTAACAGCCAAAAACACTAAATCAACCAGGTCAAACATCAGTCTATCTTGACTTTATTCACTGGAACTCTTCCATACTTCCTTTCATGCTGGAAAAAATGAAACTGAAACTTCATGTGAAGCTTTTCCTCTGTTGTGCATGCATATAGTTTAGTACTTCAACATTTTAAAATAGTGTGAACAGCCTAAAAACCTTAGATTTTGTGAGAAAATTGGATTTGTTACTTTCCCCACTGTGTAAATGTAGCTTACAGGCTTTTTTTTTCTACACCTATAATTCGTTTGCTCTGTTCCAAATCAATTAAATCGTTTTGTATACTTAAGACATTTTCCCTTATGGTTGGGTTTGTTTTCACACATGACCGTTCCAGAGTTTGTTTAGGACTAGACTGAGACTTTAGCCACCCGTTCTCAAAGTTGTTGTTTTGTTTTGTTTCAGATTTTAGTGAACTTTCTGTGTTCACACCTAATGTACGCCTTGGTTCATATAGGTTTTGGAAAATGAAGTGTAATGGGATAGAGTGATGGAGTACAGCTACAGACTTGTAGCTCTTCAACCCAGAGGGTTGTTGAACCCAATTGCAGAACAGTTGAATTTTAAAGCAGGTAAACCCAAGAAGAAATGGGAAAATAAATAAATAAACACAAAGCTTATGTTGAACCCATGTCGTGAGGGTCGCGTTCCAATACACTATAGGGACACAGCTAGGGGAAAAAAAAGGCCTTATAAGGAGATGGCCATTTACCATTTGCTTAAATTAATCAGAAATCATTCTATGGGTTTGGTTACTTGTGGCATTTTCATGTGTTTTGTACTTAATGAGAATAGTATCTGGATATACTTTACTTGAACCAGATTGTGTTGTTTATACTGTCATTAAAGCATTAAGCATCTGCAGCATATCCAGTTTTACTTCACTGGAATCTGATTACAGAAATCACGTTCTGTTTACACTCAGATGTGTTAAATGCAGATCAGATCGTAATCCGTTTACACTGCTGAAGGGATAATCCTTTCACACCTGGCTTTTTTAATGCAGATCAGTGAAATCTGAGCATGATCCGATTACCAGACGCACACATTAATGCCTGATGTAAACAGAGCCTGAGTCTCTTTCTCTTTTGCTGCTTCAGCGTCACTTACTTTCACTCGAGCTACAAAAGCAAGACGCACTTCAGTCGCCGCTGCAGTGCTCTCCAGCGTCCTCGCCGTTCCAGGAGCAATTTGAGAGAGGAAGTTCAAGGCTTCAGACTTCTCCCTGTGCAGCTACAGTACTTCATATTTCATAACGTTTGTCTTCGGGGGTTTTCGAAGCCCTTGTTCTTGGCCTGTTGAGATAAAACTCTGGAAAAGTGCTCTTTTTTTAGGGAGTAGGCTATTTAAATTACGACGATGACTAATCGTTAGGAAGACAATGGCTTCAAAGCACGTAATGTGGTTCTTTTAATGAGAGCTGCTGAAGTGAGAGAACAGCAGCTGGGAGAGCCCATCCTGCTCCATGTGTGAGGTGTGTGTCTGTAATTGGTCTGTAATTAGGGATGTGCCATATAGTATCGTATCATATCGTATCGTACGCAATAATATCGCTGATATTTTTAAATATCGCAAATTATATTATACCCAGAAATGTTGTGCCATATCACCCACCCTTAAGGGTTCTACTTTTCTGCTGTTTTTAGCAAAAGAAAAATTCACTAATTGACACTGTTCTCTTTTGCCATTATATATTATCTACTAGAGACAGATTTTATGTGTCCAGTATCATTTATTTTACTTTAATCCTGGATATATGGAGATATTTGGAGTGGATTATTGTTATTATTAGTATCATGACATTCTGGATCATTGACTTCTGCTACAAATCTGATATAATTCTTGTTTTTTCTTTTTTATATCTCAGTTAGGGGTGTGCCATTATTATATTGTATTGTATTGTATTGTATTGTATTGTATTTCAATTCAGTGTTTTATGATTTTTGCCAAAGGTATCGTTTTTGTGATATAATGTTAGAGTCATGTTAGAGCTTCTGTATAATAATTTTCCAGCAGCCCCGAATCGTTTTGCTCAGCTCAGCTGTATTATTAACGAGGAGATGGGCCACTGGTCGTGTGTTAATGGAAAAACTCTTAACGCCGATCACGGAGCCGGTTCAAGAATAAAGTTCCGCCTTTCAGGAGAAACAGCCAATCAGCTTGCTAGTTATGCGGAGCGTGGTGGGGTAGTAGGGAATCCAATCGTTGGGGAGGATTTTTGAGAGTTTTTGAGAGCAGCAGGATGCAGCGCTGACGTTAAAACATATCTGGATATAAGGCGATTGGGCATATTGGGCGATTTTTCTAAAAGAAAGGTAACTGAGCTAACCATGTAAACTGAGATGAGATTGTTTCTGATAGCTGGTTAAAAATACACTGTGTGCTTAATAAAATACAGCCTGTGACAGCTTAACGTTAGAATTATATATATATATATATATATATATATATATATATATATATATATATATATATATATGTATATACATATATATATAAATTAACTGGGCTGAGCCCCGGATTTTTACATACCCGGGCAACCCCCCTAGTCTTTTGCTGTCGAGGTAACAGTGCTTGTGTTGTATCAGTACGAGATCACCTCCACCCCTCCCAGTAAACACACCGCCGACCTCAGGACCCGAGAACTCAACCGGGACGACTCCGTCTCGTTCCGTCGCCCTGCTTCAGCCTGACTGGTCTCGTCACGGGCCGCCTGCAGCACGGCTCGCGCTCCCTGTAGTGCAGCTACAGCAGAGCCGCAGGAGGAGAGCGCTCCGAGTGTAATCTGCTGCATTTAAGGCCTGTACACCCAGCAGGAAATCGATATAATTACTCACACACCACATCCAGCCACGCCAGAGAGAGGTGGAGCGAGAGACACACAGATCCTCTTTCACGGGTTAAGCGAAGGGAAACCCCTGCCTGTGCTGCAGTCGTCTTACAGAGCACAGCTTACTGCAGCTGTTACCTGCAGCTCTATTAGCCTGACGCTCACGCCGCTCAGTCTACAGTCTGTACTAGAGCTGCACGATGTTGGGAAAATTTTAAATTGAAAATGTTCTTTTTTTCGATGATATATTTTATGATTTTAAACAATGCAGGACTGCAGCACTCAAAACCTAATAGACAGAGAGAGCGTTTTTCTGGGATTAAAAGCGTGAATTCAGCTGTAACTGGAAATATATCTGCGCCGCAAAACTGTGCTGGACTGAGGTGCACAGCTTTCAACACGTGCTCACGTTTACAAGCACGCGCCCAGCTATGTGGATGGAGGCCATGCGGTTACCTCGTGTTTACTCCTGCCCCACTCCCTTTCTCGCTTCTGGTGCAGGCAGCATCAGCCTGTCACTCGCACAGACACAGAGACAGCGCTGTGTATCTACTGTACTTCTTGTGTCAAGAATCAAAACATTGCAACATGACGTGTTTGATTTAATCGCCTTAAGTGACATCGCACGTCATGCGGTGTGACTATTGCGCATGCGCACATCGCCATGACGATGCTTAAACGATATATCGTGCAGCCCTAGAGACTCTGTAGCAGAAGCAGCAGAGTCCGCAGTTTGATGCTAAAGCCTGAGTCTTCGTTGCTGGAACGTGGGGAAGGTTAGATGAGTAGCGAGCGTTTAATGGAATACGGACGCTGCTCAAAGTCACCTCAGAGGGCTTCCTCTGCCGAGCAATTTGTTTATGTAAATAGCTCTGTAATCCTTTGTTTCAGTATCTAGGCCATTCTGCTTCACAGCCTTCAGGGGAGGCATTTCTGTCATTTACTGCAATCCATCCGTAAGTATCTTCACACAGGTCATATAAACCCAGTTCACTTAAACTTAAACACATGCAATTAGATGATATCATGGAATACTGTGAGTAGGAATGGCTTTTAAGCAAAAGCTTGTTTGTTAAAATCAGATTTTTTTATTTTAATTTAAATTTTTTTCCCATTTGTCTCCCAATTTGGCTGTCCAGTTGTCCCGCCCCTTTGTGCATCCTATTCACCAGTGGCGCCTGTGACCCTAGCAGGTTTCGGACGAGCACATGCCTCCTCCGACACGTGTGAAGAAGAAGCCAATCGCCCTTTTTTTGAGCTGCTGCTTTATTATGATTTATTGTTGCCTGAGTGGCTAGCGCTTTTGGAGGAAAGCGCAGCAACTGATACATTCTGATACATCAGCTCACAGACGCCTCGTGCCGCCCGGCGCTACCTTTGAGCGAGGTGGGGAGAGCGCGCCATCTACCCACCCGGAGGGAGAAAGGCCAGTTTTGCTCCCTCTGGGCGCCGGCAGTTGATGGCAGAGCTACATAAACGGGATTCGAACCTGCGACCTCCCGTTCATAGTGGCATTGCTTTAGACCGCTGGACCATTTGGCTCCCCTTCCATGTGTTTTTTTTTTTTTTTTTTCTTTTTCAGAATTTGGTTGCAAAATGTAGTTCACTGATTCAGTCAGAAAGTCAGGATGTACAGTTTGGACACACTTTCTTATTTAATGTACTTTTAAATGAATAGTAAAGAGATCCAGACTATGAAGGAACACTTAAGGAATGATGTAGTAACTTAAAAGTGTTTAACAAACCAAAATACTCTGTGAAGAAGCATTTAGTTGCTCTTATCTGGGGAGCTGTTAACTTGTGGTTTCTGAGGCTGGAAACTTATCCTGTGATGATGAATTTTCCTGTACAACAGAGGAAACTCTTGCTCTTCCTCTCCTGGGGTAGTCCTGATGAGAGCCAGATTCATCATAACTTTTTTGATGGTCTCTAAAAGTATCCTCAAGTGCAGTTGCAAAATTGAATGAAATGCGGTATTTTGGATTAACTGACCTTCATTTCTTCTCAAAGTAGTATTTTTTCTTTACTCATTTGAGTAATTCTTGCTTCTCATAATCATAATAACTCTACCTCTTCACTACTTTGACTTTAACTGATGCTCTCAAACACTTTATTAAGAGACAAAAAATTCAAGTAATTAACTCTTAAAATTAACTCTTGATGAGTTCAGCACAGCTGTTAACTAAAAAAAAACTAATTTGCAGATGATTCTACCCCTTAAAGATGCCATGACATGTGACATCACAAAACATTGGATTACATAATAAAATGGGGTTTATTTTTCAAACTGATATCTGTTGGTCTATGTATTGTATTATACAATTACATTTCAAATAAATAAATTAATATATTAATATGCCATTTTTCTGTAGCTTTTACATGTTATAAATATTAGTTATTGCTTGACCAATAAATGAATTTGGCATTAGCCCACAGTTCACCTCCCCACCTGGAAATAATTTTTCCTCTCAGTGCTACACACAGGTAATAGAGATGAAAATAGCTTGTGCTGCTGCAGTGCACAGGTTACTAAGCAGCAGCTCCATTATTACCCATTACATTACCTTGTTTAACATTACTATAGAAACCAGTGAGACTGAGACTGCAAACAAACACAGTGCCTAAACACACACCTGATCATTCACACCACTAAACACGATGAACCAGATAACCCAGTCAGGTCTGTCCAATAGAAAAAGATCTACATTCCTATTGGACAGTCCACAACTTAAGACAGGGAGGGTAATGGAATTAATTTGATTAATGGAATAACAGTTTTAATGTGATTTTTTAAATGTGATAATAGAAAAATTGTAATTGAGAACACAAAAAAATATATTTTGTAAAATATGATCCAGCTCTACCCTTGTGAAGTATAATCAAGAGCATTAAAAGTATGTTAAAATAAAATAAAAGTAAAGAATACTAAATGAGCATTTTCTATTTAATATACTTTATTAAAAATACACATTAAATATCCATTTTCTGTATTTTCATAAAATGTATATTGAATTAAATTTAGTGTTGATAGAAAAAAATAAATAAATATATATATATATATATATATATATATATATATATATATATAGTGGCATTAAATACTGCACTTAAAGTGCACTTTAGTGCAGTTTTTTTTTCCAGCAGCATTACGTTGTACACAATATGTGCATCAATACACAAAGTAGTACATTTACAATATACTTTAATTGTATTAAAAACATTGACATATACTTAAGTTAACATTAATTGTTCCGAAATAGTACATACATTTAGCATGTATTTAAGTACAAATTTTAATTTGTAAAAGTATGTACTTTTCAATGTTAAGTATAATTAAAAAAATATATATATATATATATATATTCTTCTATTACAAGTGTACCCTCAGCTCTTGGCCCAAGATATCTGTCTAAATGAGTAACACTCAGTAAGCCTGATGGTGTTTTTAATAAATATGTTGTCAGAAAAACTGAATTAAAACATATAAATATCTGCAGTATAAATAAAATCAAACACAGAGACACTTTTATTTTGGTGTTGGGTGAAGGACAGTTTGCCTCATTATAAATAAAAAAAAACATAGTAAATATTATGTAAATATTAGTAAAAGGGAAATATTTTTCAGCAGCTTGGCCGTGACTCTGAGAGAGGCAGTCTGTTTCCTTCTCTCTTTATCTCTCTTTTAACTCTGTTTAGAAGCACAGGAAATGAAAAATAAGCCAACTCTTCAAATTCAGTGCTAATAATCCCATTCTGTTTATATTCTATATACAGTATATAAAGTAGTGAAGTAGCAGAGCTACTAACTGCAGAAAACTAAGGTAATTGAAGACTTTCTTTATTCTGTGGAAGTGTTTTTTAAACAAAGCAACTGATTATAGATTTGCGACACAAATTAAAAAAGTCTTAAATATGACATTCCAATAAGCTTTCTGTATCTTAATTTTTGTTGTTTAAAAAAAAAATAATGATTAATGCACCAATAGAAATGTCCAAAAAGCCCATTTTAAAATAGATTTACATTGACCTTCCACTGGCAGTTTATATCTATATTTGGCATTAAGCGTAAATGAGCCTTTAACCTCCCAGTGTTTGGTCTTCTAGTAAATAAGTAATCTCCAAGGACCTACAGGTCTCTGTTGCACTGCATGTTGTCATGGTTTGTCAGTCCACCATCAAGCACACAATGAATACAATCAGTGTGAGTGGCTGGATATTAAAAATGGATTATATAAATATATGCTGCTGTTCATCTACGGTTAATACCAGACCCATGGATAAACCAACAGATCAATCCAAAACTAAACATTTTGGTTTTAATTATAAGTTCTATGTTTGGTACAATTCTTACATAAGTACCTCATTCTAGCTGTTAAACATGGGGGTGGCAGTATCGTGATTTGGGGCTGCGACTTTGCTAATTTGCATCTTTGGGTCCAGAACACTATTTTTGGCAGTGCTGGATGGAGATTTTTGATTCTCAGCTTTGATTCGAAACTCGCACTTACTGAAACATGGCGTCAGTGGCCTGGAGGATTTTATATTTTATGGAAATCAGCTTGTTTTAGATAACCATCTCTCATCCATCTCTACCCGGAATGAGGACAGCTGCTTTATAAAATGTGTTCTTCTGGGAATGCTTAATATTCATGAGCACCTGTTTATACTGTATATTTATTACATTTTTAAAAAATAGCATTTGAAGTCTTTACGTGCACTTCATGTCCAAATCTTTTAGACATACTGTCAAGTGAATTCTGCATTAAGCTACTATAAGTTGCACATATTGCTGACACAGATGTGCAAACGCAGACACATCTTTGTCTAATTATTGTAGAAAAGTACTGCCAGAAGAATAGGACTCCCTGGACTTACTGGAACCATAAACCTAAAGCCAGGTGTGGGCAAGAGGGGTATTAATCTGTGTTCTCTTGAATGGTGGTGCGCCATCCAGTCCTTTTTAGTCTGGATCACTTCACTATTCATTTACTATGTAGGGAAAAGAAATTAGAAAGACTGAACGAGAAGGTGTTTCCAAACTTGTGTCTGGCACTGTATATATTACATCACCGGTGTTTTTATGAGGGTTGAGTGTCTCAGTGTTTCCATAAATCTGGTGCCCTTTAAGGGGTCACTCACTCTGCTGATCTGTTGATCGTATAACACTGGACTCAGTGATTGGAAGGGATCTGAGGTGGATTTGAAGCTCACGCTGGGAGTCGTGAATGAGAGCTTGGATTTATCTGAACTGTTTTGCGAATTACGTTCCTGTAGCAGAATGCTAATCGACTCCCTTAGCTCTGAGGGGAGGGGATTAGAATGGAAAGACGTCGAGCAGAGAGACATCGAGCAGGGAATCAAGCAGAAAGACTTAAGCAGGGAATCGAGCAGAGAGACGTCGAGCAGAGAGATGCAGAGCAGAGAGTCGAGTCGAGCCGAGAGGAGTGTCTTGCTGGGAGTCATCGAGCAGAGAGACGTCGCGCAGAGAGACGTCGCGCAGAGAGACGTCGCGCAGAGAGACGTCGCGCAGAGAGACGTCGCGCAGAGAGACGTCGCGCAGAGAGACGTCGCGCAGAGAGACGTCGAGCAGAGAGACGTCGAGCAGAGAGACGCAGAGCAGAGAGACGCAGAGCAGAGAGACGTCAAGCAGAGAGAAGCAGAGCAGAGAGAAGCAGAGCAGAGAGTCGAGCCGAGCAGAGAGTCGAGTCGAGCCGAGAGGAGTGTCTTGCTGGGAGTCGTCGAGCAGAGAGACGTCGAGCAGAGAGACGTCGAGCAGAGAGACGTCGAGCAGAGAGACGTCGAGCAGAGAGACGTCGAGCAGAGAGACGTCGAGCAGAGAGACGTCGAGCAGAGAGACGCCGAGCAGAGAGACGCCGAGCAGAGAGTTGAGTTGAGCAGAGAGTTCAAAATTCTGCAGGCTTCGAAAAAAGACATAAAAACTAGACAGCCTTAACAAAACTGAAGGTTTGAAGGAGATTAACTGTTTGATTTCTATTCAGGATTTGTATTGATTTCAAAATGAAGTTTAGGAAAGAGGCAATTTTATTATTTTATTCGTTATGTTTTGACATACCTTCTATTACAATTACAATTACACAAGTATGATTTTCCTAATTTTTATTTTCCTTATCAAACATGAAAGCTTTTTATGTAATGCTTAAATAGAAATCATAAAGGTTTAGAGGTGTAATGTCAGGAAGACAACTGACAAAAATCCAGGCCTGTTAAGGGGTTAAATCTTATATACTGTAATTTTGCAGGTCTCAACAATGATCTATGATTCCAAATTCGGTGTGAAGCTTTCGTCTCGTTCCCCAGTGAAGTCACAGTGATCTGAGGCTGAAGGAGACTTGGAGAGAAGAACTGGCCTTGATCTGTCTGGGTGGGTAGGATGTCTCTCCTTCCCTCTGTCTCTCAGCACAGGGATGGTCAGTGTGGGCGGCTGGTAGCTGATGTAACAGGTCTGGCGGTTGGCGCTGTTGGCTCGTTCAGATGTGCAATGACGTTGCGTCAGTGGCAGTGTGGGGAGGTTGCTGCAAGTTCACGTGTCTCGGGGAAAGCCTTTACGTTCTTGCCTTTACCTTCATACTGCTGGAAATGTTATTGTGGACAGAGAGACGTCTAGCAGGCCAGCACAAGCATCTGGTGGCTAATGCTTTTCCTGCTTTTTCAATGCTATTTCCATGCTTTTGGACACTGTGGATGTCAATGCCAGACATCAATATTGGTTTCTAATAGGGCTGCAACGATTAGTCGATATAATCGACCATGTCGATTATTTAAATTTGTCGACTACAAATTTAATCGTCGACTAATCGTTCATTTGTAACAGTAGCGCATTACACAAAGGGCTGGGGACAGATGAAACTTGGTCTGTGTCTCCAAAAGTGCTCAAACACAACAGATTACACATTTATTCACTACATATCAGTACTCTCCACGTTTTAACAACATGTGGACTAGGGGTGGGCGATATGGCCCTAAAATAATATCACGATATTTCATAGTCATATTTCATGTTCGCGATTACGATACTTTCGGCGATATGACGAAATACTGAATTTAAAAAATGATTAAGAATACACTACTGCACCAAATTGAATATTACATTTTTTTGTATTGCATACGATATACCCCCTAAACTGAGATTTAAAAAAATACAAGAATTTTATCAGATTTGTAACAGAAGTCAATGATCCAGAATGTCATGGTACTCCTAATAATAATAATGCACTCCATATATCTACATATAGCCAGGATTAAAGTAAAATAAATGATACTGGACAGATATAATCTCTAGTCTCTAGTAGAAATATAATGGACAATCAGAACAGTGTGAATTTTTCTTTTGCTAAAAAAAAAAGTAGTACCCTGATATGATAAGTAGGGGTGGGTGATATGGCACGATATTTCAGGGTATAATATCATTCACGATATTGAAAAATATTGGCGATATTATTGCGTACGATACGATATGGCTCTCTCCTAATGTGGACATTTACATGCCTTTTAAATCTCATGTTTAGCTGTTTATTTGTTGTTTTTAGAGATTGAGGACATGGCAGAAATAATCGTTGACTAAACGAATAATCGACTAATCGAAAAAATGATCATCAGATTAGTCGACTACCAAAATAATCATTAGTTGCAGCCCTACTTTCTAATATCCTTAAGTCATCACCACTTCAACTAAAAGTCCATGTTGTGTGAGCTGTTTTCCTGCTGTGTGGCATCAAACTGAGTACACCGGTTTGGATAACATCTCTCCAGGAATTAGACTCAACACGGCGTTCTAGCACACGTCTGCTGACACACCCCGCCTTCTACATTCCTTTAGTATCTATAACGATGAGCACGATGGTTTCAGTGGGTGGGTGCAGACCTGCTGCCGTGCTCAGACTTGCTGTTCACGCTCCTGGCTTCCTGGCTTCCTGAATTCTCTAGGCTGTCGGGCAGAAAATAACAAGTAGCTTCTTCTCTGAGTGGAGAAGGTCCAGTCGTGGCTCGTGTTGTTGCATTAGCCCTGAGGAAAGAAGAAGAAGAAGAAAGGCATTAAGGAGGTGTGTGGGCTAGCAGAGGCTGCCTCAGAGTCGGGCCCACAGACCGGCTCGCCCTGGCTTTACGACACAGCGGCTCTCGCAGGGTTAATAAAGAGCGCTTTGTTGTTTTTCTGGGTGGGTCTCTTGGGCAAAGAAGCTGTTTGAAGGGACTTGTTTGCACTGGATTGACCTGTCAGACTCGGCAGCTGAGCAGGAGATATGTAGCCTGCCTCCTTCTGCTGCCTGTCAGAGAGATATGAGCTCAGCATTACATAAAAACACACACTTACACACTCACACACACTCAAACACACTCTCAAACAAACACAGTGGAGGCTCCATTCAAGTGCTTGCGTAGACTCTCCATGACTCAGCATGTCTCAGGATCATGTCTCTGTTAAATCTGATTGTGCTGCTGGTGTAAATAAATCTATTCAAACACACAACACTACAGGACTGCATGGAGGAAGACATGTCGTCCTGTCTAGGTTTATTGTAAAACTTACCATTTTTCCCTTTATCAGGACTTGATGATGGATGTGTTGTTGTAGGATCATTGTTGGTTAAATTTGTGAGGTTGGTGTGGTCGGTGAGGTTTGTGAGGTTGGTGACGTGGTTGAGGTTGGTGAGGTGATTGACGTTGGTGAGGTGCTTGAGGTTGTTGAGTTTGTGAGGTTGGTGTGGTTTTTGAGGTTTGTGAGGTTTGTAAGGGTGTGGTTGGCGAGGATGTTGAAGTTGTTGAGTTTGGTAATGTGATGAGGTTTGTGTGGTGGTTAAGGTCGTTAAGCTTGGTTAAGTGTGTGAGGTTGGTGAAGTGGTAGAGGTTGGTGAGATGGTTGAGATTGTTAAGTTTGTGAGGTTGGTGTGGTTGTTGAGGTGGTTGAGGCTGGCGAGGTTGGTGAGGTGGGTGAGGTTGGTAATGGTGTGGTTATTGAAGTTGTTGAGTTTGGTAATGTTGGTGTGGTTTGTGAGGTTGGCGAAGTTGTTGAGGTTTGTAATAGTGTGGTTATTGAGGTTGTTGAAGTTGTTGAGTGGTAATGTTGGCGAGGTTGGTAATGTTTGGGAGGTTGGTAATGTTGGCGAGGTTGGTTGTGTTGGCGAGGTTGGTTATGTTGGCGAGGTTGGTAATGTTGGGTTCTCTGGGAAGTTCTAGTGTTGATTTATCCTTACCAACATGGTCATATGGCCGATTGGGTGGATATTTTTGTGTTGTGTTCGTAACATCGCTGTTAATGCAAAATTCTCCTTTTCTACCGGTTACTGTGATGCTCTGTAGTATATACTCTGAGTATATTACTGTATATTACTCATACTGTATGTCTATTATTACTATGCCTGTAATCTACTGTATATCAGTGGTTTGCTGCTGCACCAGAAGTTCTAACACAAAGTACACAAATATTGTGCATGGTGAAAATGTCTTTGAATGCAGTAAAAGCTACTGATTCTTTCTACACTGTACATCACTGTTGAGGCAGTTTAAAGCCTCAAGTTTGGCCTCAAAATCAGGTTCTCAGGGGGGTAATGGGTGTGGGCCGTTTAGCCACAAGCACTGTGCTGCTTTTAGACCTTCACACCGAGCACTTACCCCTGACCTGCTTTCTGCAATGCCTTAAAATACCCCATAAGGGCTGTGAAATTCGAACACGTGGTGGTGGAACAGTATCTGGATATCTGAGCTGGACAGCACAGCAGGATCATGAGATTGCAAAGGTTAAACTGAGCTTTCTGTAGCTAATAAACCAGTGATGTTATTGAAGAAGGATTCGGAGTCTAATCTCAAATTTAAATTGCCTGTAAACTAATTATTTTGCACATCAATTTAATCAATCTAATCAGTTTGGTTTATCATCTTTCTTCGAGCCATTACATGGGGGGGGGGGGGGACACAAAAATAAAGTGTAATGGGATGGAGTGCTACAAACTAGTAGCTCTTCAGCCCAGAGGGTTGTTGAACCCAATTGCAGAACAGTTTATCTCAAAGCAGATCTCCTTACGCGGGATCGAACCCGTGTCACCCAGGGTCGCGGTCCAATACACTACCGTTATATACAGTTACAGCTCAATATACGCTTTTAATTCCAGAAAAACGCTCTTATTAACCTTTTAAAAAGCAGTTTAAATGCCTGATTAAAGGGCCGATTACTGTGGTTTTGCTGTTTTCTTTGGATTTTGAGAGCTTGGCGCTGACTCAGCTCTTGATTGGTCCGGACGTGAGACAGAGCACGGGTGGGGGCGGAGTTGGTGACATCATAGGCCCTGCATTGTTTAATATTGCGATATATATCGCCGAAAATAGAACATTTGCAATGTAAAATTTTTCTAATATCAGGCAGCTCTACCCCAAACTGGCAGAAACTCTTCAGAATCTCTTTAGAAACCGCATATCAATATCCCTCCCTCTCTCTCTCTCTCTCTCCCCCCCTATTTCTTTCTCTTTCTCTCACTCTCTCTCACTCTCCCTCTCTGTCTCTCTCTCTCTACCACATCAGAGGGAGAAAACAAGTGATGAAATGCTGCAGATCTATACGGCGGATCAGCACTACAAAACAGCACAACCTGTGTGCCTGAAGCTCTGTTTCACCAGGGGATCCTAAGGGATTCCCTTCTCCACTGAGAGAGAATGACAGACAGAGAGAGAGAGAGAAAGAGAGAGTGATAGTGGTAGAGAGATCTGCGAGAAAAGATAAGGAGGCCAAACAAACGAATAAAGAGATTCGCTAAAGTGTGGTTTAAATATTGAAGCCCTTTTACTTAATTTTATAAATCTCTTCTAGATGTTCTGTTTAATAAATAATCTATAGTTTCTGTGATGAGTTTACAGGAACAGGAAAAGGAAACGATTATCTCCTTCTTTTCTATAGGGAGATTTTTCTATTTTCTTTGTAAAAGTTGAACTGCTGATGAGTTTTGGTGAAATCCCTGAACTGCGAGCTGCTCTATAACTGAATGGACTGTGGATTAAAGAGAACCAGAACTTACCTGTGAAAATATATAAATGGATGGATTGATGGAGAGATGGATGGCTAGAGAAATGGAGGGATGGGCGGAGAGATGGATGGCTAGAGAAATTGAGGGATAGATAGATGGGGGATGAAGAAATGGAGGGATTGAGAGATGGCTGGATGGAGGGATGGAGAAATGGAGGAATAGAGGGATGGATGGAGAGATGGAGGGATGTAGAGATGGAGATATGATTGGATGGATAGATTTAGAGATTGAGAGATGTAGACATGGTACATGTAGAGATTGAGGGATGTAGAGATGGACATATGAAGGGATGTAGAGATGGAGAAGTGTAGAGATGGAGGGACATGGAGATATGGAGGGATGTAGAAATGGAAATATGATTAGATGGAGGGATGTAGACATGGTTCATGTAGAGATTGAGGGATGTAGAGATGGACATATGGATGGAGATATGATTAGATGGAGGGATTGAGAAATGGAGATATGATTAGATGGAGGGATTGAGAAATGGAGATATGATTAGATGGAGGGATGGAAAGATGGCTCTTGCGATAAGTCTGTCCTCACACCGTCTCTCAGTCACCATGGAGTTGCTGTGGAAACGCGTGGTCTCCTCCTCCTCCTCCTCCTCCTGTGTGGAGCTCTCACTGTTTTCACCGTGTTTCTTGTTTCTCTGTTTTTTTTGTCGGTGCTGCTTCTCTGTACCGCTATAGTTTATAGTACCTTTACTCCGGTTCACAAGGTTATTATTATTTTTAGTGATAAATAATTCAACTATTTCCTAACATTTATGATACAAGTATCATAAATAAATTTTAAATATAAACCACAGTCCCAGAGAATCAATGTGCTGATTCATTTAATAAAAACACAAAACACTGAACTGTCGTCACAGAACAGCTGTGAGAAGCTGTAGGTTTAAAGAATCCATCTCTCCACCCTGTAGGAGCTTATTTAATAAACACCTTTGTCGAGTTCGAGTGAGTTAGTGTGTTCCTCCCAGTGCATTTATCTTTCAGGACCTGCCCAACAACATTTTTTCTTTCCTCACCTTCATTAGTCTTTACTTCTCCTCACCTTCTCATGCTCCTCACTGATCCTCACTCCCCTTTATTGCTCCTCACTTCTCCTCACTGCTCCTCCTGATGCTTCTCACTGCTCCTCACTTCTCTTCACTTTACATTATTGCTCCTTACTCCTCTTCACTGCTCCTCACTGCTCTTCAGTGCTTCTACCTGCTTGCTCCTCACTCCTCTTCACTCCTCGTCATTGCTCTTCATTGCTCTTTACTGCTCCTCCTGATGCTCCTCACTGCTCCTCACTTTTCCTCATTGCTCCTCAGTGCTCTTCACTGCTCCTTACTGCTCTTCACTGCTCCTCACTTCTCCTCCACACTGCTTCTCTTGATGCCCCTCACTGCTCCTCACTTCTTCCTCTAAAGCTCCTCACTGCTCCTCCTTACTGCCCTTCACTGCTCTTCATTGCTCCTCACTGCTCTTCACTTCTCCTCACTGCTCCTTACTTCTCCTTCTCACTGCTTCTCACTGCTCCTCCTCAGTGCTCTTCACTGTTCCTCCTGATGCTCCTCTGAGCAGAATCATCTCGTGGAAGAGTGGAGACATACTGTACTTGAGTGCTCAGGGCCATTGTCCTGCTGCATGACCCATTTGTGGTTAAGCTTCAGTTCAAGGACAGATACCATGACATTGTCCTGTAGATTGTTATGGTACAGTTCAGAATTCAGGAGTCCATAATTAAATGTCAAGCTGTCCTGTACACGAGGCAGACCATGAGGCTGCCACCCCCATGCTTAACAGATTTTTCTGCCGTGGGTTGTTGCTTTGCTGCTGCTGTTTATATATCCACAGTATCCATTGGAATAAAAAATCCTCTTTTTTTCTAAATCCATATAAATCCAGAGCTGTTCCACAAAACTGTGTCTGTTCTTCTCTTTCCTCTGTCCTTCATTTCCTTGTTTACTGTTTCGTATGAAATCCGTGTGCTAATCCCTTTTTAGTTGTTAGGAGTGTCTCTTTACAGCCTGTTTGTTGTTTGAAGTGTCTTCTGTCACATGACCCCAGTTTTCTCGAGTGTGTGGTGCGTTTTCTGTGGCGATAATTCAGTGTCCAGTGACCACGTAACGTAATCGGAGCTCAGTCATGCGCTCCCTATTACACACTCGAGTGGAGCTGAGCTTCACCTCCTGCTGTCCTGCTGCAGATACGTCCTGCTCTCAGTGAGGGATAATACTCTCAAACCGGCAGCATCACCACATATTACTTATGATTGAGTGTGTGTGTGTGTGTGTGTGTCACACACTCCTATTCATCTCACACACTGCAGCGCTGCATTCTTCACACCACTCTTCAGCAAGGTCTAGACATGAAGCGAGAGTTCCTGTTTACATGTCCTGCGCTTTTCACACCTCCTCTGTGAAAACAAGATGTTTAAGATAATAAATGAGCGAATGATTCGTGAATGAACTAATGATCTTTTTTTTTTAAATTTAATTTCTAGTTTTTTTTTTTTTTATCTCATTTTCACCCCAGTTTACAAGGTCAATTATCACTAGTGATGCCCCAACACCAGGAGAGTGGAGACTAACACATGCCTCCTCAGATACATGTGAAGTCAGACTCAGTTCTGATACAGCAGCTCACAGACGCAGCCTTGTGCTGATCCACATCACCCTAGGAGTGATGAGGGGAAAGAGAGCCATCTACTGTACCCATCCAGAGAGAGCAAAGCCAATTGTGCTCTCTCTCTCAGGGCTCCGGCAGCTGATGGCAAGCTGCATGAACAGGATTCGAACCGGCAATCACAGTAATTATAGTGGCAGCACTTAGCCTAATATACCACTGGAAGCCCCTATGATGCAGGTTCTTAAAAACCTCAAAAACCTTCAGTGACTCACAGTCTGAAACTGGAACAGGAAACACCGTATATTAGCCCTGCTGCTAAACGCAGGGTTTATACAGTGTGTGAGTGTGTGTCTGTGTGTGATATTAAAATATTAAGATGTAAGATAGATAAATGTATTAATGACTGCAGAAATGTAGTGCATTGTACTTTCCTCCTGTCTGTCTGTCTGTCTGTTTTATTTTCAGACTTTATTTTCAGTGAGTGAGTTCTGTAAGGATATTTATATACTGAAGTTTGGTCTGTCGCAGTAACAGTTTTTGTGTTGATGAATATGTAGTCTTAATAAATAATTGCGATAAATGAAATTAATGTCATTTTAAGACCAATTTAAGACCCCACAGAAATATTAAATCATTTAAACTGACAAATTTTTAAATATTGCGGGGAAAAAAAAAACCTAAATAATATAAAAGCACAGTTTTTACTGTGTACATTAATGTGCTATTCCTGCTAAGAAAAAACGAATGATATAATGTGATATTAAGGTCAGCAAAGTTAATAATGTAGTTATCGTGACAGGCCTACATCAAATCTTACAAAACCAGTGTTTTATTGTTGCCATAGCGGCTCATTCTGTTTTTAGGCATTCCTTGATCAATAAAATGATTGCGGTTGTACAATAATTTGATAAATCCGATAAATCCGAATGTGTGTGAGAGTGTGTGTGAGCGTGTGTGTGTGTATGAGAGTACACACACATACACACAGTCATACATTCAAACAGCTACACTGCCTTTCTCTCTGATTGTTTATGAGCTTACCTAATGTGCTGAAACCTCATCTCTGCTTTTTCAGTCTACATTGAAGATAGATAGCCTTCACTTCTCTCTCTCTCTCTCTCTCTCTCTTTCTCCCTGTCTCTCTCTCTATCTTTTCCTTTAGCGCTCCCCTGGGTCATTCAGAGAGCTGCAAGCGAGAGCGTTTGAGTGCCTAGGAGTGAGAGTGAGAGTGAGAGTGAGAGTGTGTGCTGTTCTCCATGTGTGTGATGCTCACACAGTGCATTAAAGCATGTTTAGTAAAAAGCAGTGGGTGGGAATGTTTAATAGAGAGAGAAAGAGAGAGAGGGAGATCTGTGATAACGCATCAGACGGAGAGAAAGAGGAAGGAGAGAGCATTCTGTTCACTCTCAGTTCATCTTCCCACGATCCCGTGCTTTCATTACCACGTTCTGTTCCACCACAGTCCATCAGACACTGCTTTATTCCCTCTCATTCTGATTTCTGCAGCTGTGTCGGGGGATGAGCTGTGTGTCGGAGAAGAGCCGTGTGTCTGGGATGAGCTGTGTGTCGGGGAAGAGCTGTGTGTCGGGGAAGAGCTGTGTGTCTGGGATGAGATGTGTGTCTGGGAAGAGATGTGTGTCTGGGAAGAGATGTGTGTCTGGGAAGAGCTGTGTGTCTGGGATGAGCTCTATGTCGGGAATGCGCTGTGTGTTGGGAAGAGCTGCGTGTCGGGGAAGAGCTGCGTGTCGGGGAAGAGCTGCGTGTCGGGGATGAGCTGCGTGTCGGGGATGAGCTGCGTGTCTGGGATGGGCTGCGTGTCTGGGATGGGCTGCGTGTCGGGGAGGGGCTGCGTGTCGGGGAGGGGCTGCGTGTCGGGGAGGGGCTGCGTGTCGGGGAGGGGCTGCGTGTCGGGGAGGGGCTGCGCGTCGGGGAGGGGCTGCGCGTCGGGGAGGGGCTGCGCGTCGGGGAGGGGCTGCGCGTCGGGGAGGGGCTGCGCGTCGGGGAGGAGCTGCGCGTCGGGGAGGAGCTGCGCGTCGGGGAGGAGCTGCGCGTCGGGGAGGAGCTGCATGTCGGGAATGAGCTGTGTCTCGTGGATGAGCTGTAAAAGAGAAGCAGATTATTTAGTTCCTCACCCCTCACTTCCTCACCCCTCACTTCCTCACCCCACAGTTCCTCAACTCTCTAAATGTGCTGTGAGCCTCTCAGAATAAAACTGGAACTTAGTATCAGTGTCCGTTTTTTATTTTTGTGTGTGTGTGTTCTGTTATGTTATTATGTTAGTGACATTTAATATTATATTTTAAATTACATACATATCGTGTATCGTAATAATTTCTGGGACAGTATATCGTCCACAATAAAATCTTATTGTGACAGGGCTGGTTGTTTGTTTTTGCTGCATAATCTCACAGTGTGGTGGTGTAGTACTGTATTTAAGCACTGTATGTATGTGTAAAGTTCAGCGTATGCTTCCTCTTACAATGTTTCCCTTTTAGAACAGCAACCAATCAGATTAAATATCTCATATCCTGAGCAACAATCCATCCAAGTGGAAAAGTATAGACTGACCCAGTTATAAAAATACTCATTTAGCTGTTCTCACACTCCCCCTGACGGTCCAGCGGCCCACTGTTCCTGGATCTGTGACAGTGCTGCAGTTTAGAAACTGTCAGCCTCTAATGTGAAACACACACACACACACACACACAGTGACAGTGACAGTGGTTGGTGACAGGCTGTGTGTGAGAGGAGGAGGAGGAGGCGGTGGCGGTTAGGTGCTGCTGTTTGATTTGTGGGGAGTTGGCTCTTTATTCAGGGTGACGAGCTAATCAGCACAAATAGCCTGGGCTCTCCCTCCGCAAGCTCTCGCGTCTTGTGAGCAGAGATAGGCCAAATAAAACCCCGCCTCCGCCTCTAATGACACGAGACCGCTCAAGTACAGCTCGACTTTACAAAGTCGACCACCGAGGCTCCGGACTTCAGTGGTTTCAGTTCCTCAGAGCTCAGCGTCGGTGTTATCTTCTTACTAAACATGGTGGCGGTTTGTCTGTAGCAGTGAAAGCTACTGCTTACATATATATATATATATATATATATATATATATATATATATATATATATATATATATATATATATATATATATATATATATATATATATCATAGCTACTGCTGACATATATACAGCTCTGGAAAAAAAAAAATAAGAGAGCACTTCAGTTTCTGAATCTGTTTCTCTGATTTTGCTATTTATAGGTTTATGTTTGAGTAAAATGAACATTGTTGTTTTCTCTAAAAACTACAGACATTTCTCTTAAATTCCAAATAAAAATAGTCATTTAGAGCATTTATTTGCAGAAAATGAGAAATGACTGAAATAACAAAAAAAGATGCAGAGCTTTCAGACCTCCAATAATAATGCAAAGAAAACGTCTCATAGTTCATATTCATAAAGTTTTAAGAGTTCAGAAATCAATATTTGGTGGGATAACACTGTTTTGGTTTTTAATCAAAGTTTTCATGCATCTTGGCATCCTGTTCTCCTCCACCAGTCTTACACACTGCTTTTGGATAACTTTATGCCGCTTTACTCCTGGTGCAAAAATTCAAGCAGTTCAGTTTGGTTTGATGGCTTGTGACCATCCATCTTCCTGTTGATTATTCAATTTGGTTTTCAATTTGGTAAAATCAAGGAAAAACATAATTTTTAAGTGGTTTCTTATTTTTTTTCCAGAGCTGTATATATATATATATATATATATATATATATATATATATATATATTTATATATATATATATATATATATATATATATATATATATATATATGTATATAGACCAAGATGTGTTTGTGTGTGAGGTGATGGACTCTGCACTTTTTTTTTATCCCTCTCTTTGTAAATTGAAGTGAGGCTGAGGGATGTGCCGCGTTGCTGAAGATGCTGATTTGTGAGTTGCGTGTCTACAATATATTACCTCCAGAGATAAGAGCTTTTCGCCCATTCCAGTCCTTGACCCCCGGTGACCCCAGTGCGGTCGCCTCCCACACACTCATACGCTCTCAGTCTTCTTCTTCGCCTCTCTCTTTTTCATCGTACGCTTTAATCGTTAGCCTTTACATGGTAGATGGGAGAGTTTTGGAGGAATGAATTGACGGTGAGTTTAATTGGCGTTAAAGGAAGATGGGATGGGGAACAGCTGCTGGTGTGACTGCAGTTTTTTCTTTTACACCAGTCTGGTCTGGTGATATTTTATCTCGCTGCAGGATGGGAACGTATTTGAGTTGTTTTCTCGTATGTTTCAGTACTCGTCGTACAACACTGATCTTTAATGAAGTTATTGTGAATTTACTGCTACTGTAAAACTGTTCCATGATTTTGATCACGTCTAATATCATGATTTGCTCTTGTGTTCTGCAGGAGGCGCTGTCCAGGCCGTTTGCCCAGCAGAGTTTGAGAAGAGGACATAGCCTGAGGTCCAGCGGCAGTGCAGCACTCTTCAGCCATCCTCTGCCTTCCCGGGTCAGTGCGCCCTACTTACTGCAGTGCCAGAAAACCAAAAACAAAACTGTGAAGGATGTATAAAAATGACCCACATTTAGTTGTGTTTTAAGACCCAAACGATGCTCTGTGTTGAATTTGTACTGAACACAGGAACACAAAATAGGCGCTTATTAATGTCTTATTATTTGCTTAATAATGCCTTAATTAGACATTTGTAAATTATTTATTCACTACTTATTAGGCTTTATTCTGTGTATTCAGTGTATAACACTATTAAAGTGTTAAAGCTGGGAACTGCATGCCCCCAGGCTTTGTGACCGTTATCACTGTGTCAGGTTACGGGTGTAGTACTGAATCCCTGTAATACAATACAGCAGAGCTTCCTACTATATTCACACTGAAATCCATCCATAAATATCTGTGCTGGGAGATTACAGCACGTACAGTTTGACCTCAGGACATAAATCAGTGTTTTTCCGTTGGTAAGGTTGTTTTCTGTGGGAGCTGAAGCTGGTTGGAGTAGCAGTAGCAGTAGCAGTGGCGTGGTGCCGGATGGTGTCAGAGGAGCAGAATGTCTGTGGGAGGACTGTTACTCTGCTGTATACTAATAGAGTTTAAATGCAGCGTTTTACACACGCTCACATTGTGAAACTGAAGGGCCTGAAGACAGCAATCACAATGAAAGTCTGTTCACTGGTGCACACTGAATTCAGAGATTTAGACACGGTCATCAGTGTGTGTGTGTGTGTGTGTGGGGGGGTATTTCGTGAATGTGTTATCCAGTGTTTTGTTTATTTAAAGCAGGTCTGAGTTTCTCTGTCCACAGCACCACAGCTCTAAAATTGTTTGATAATTATCGTATTTTTCACACTATAAGGCGCAAAATCAATTTTAATACATAAGGTACACTGGGGGGTGGGGTAACAATGGTGGAGCTAACTACCTTCCACTACCAGATCAGGAGAATCTCTCACTATCTTTAATAAACTCCTGAAGACAGAGCTCTTCAAAGAGCACTAACTCTCCTAACGCCTCTAACTAACTACCTTCTACTACCAGATCAGGAGCATCCCTCACTATCTTTAATAAACTCCTGAAGACAGAGCTCTTCAAAGAGCTCTTACTCTCCTAACACCTCTAACTAACTACCTTCTACTACCAGATCAGGAGAATCTCTCACTATCTTTAATAAACTCCTGAAGACAGAGCTCTTCAAAGAGCACTAACTCTCCTAACGCCTCTAACTAACTACCTTCTACTACCAGATCAGGAGCATCCCTCCCTATCTTTAATAAACTCCTGAAGACAGAGCTCTTCAAAGAGCACTTACTCTCCTAACACCTCTAACTAACTACCTTCTACTACCAGATCAGGAGAATCACTCACTATCTTTAATAAACTCCTGAAGACAGAGCTCTTCAAAGAGCTCTTACTCTCCTAACACCTCTAACACACTAACTACTTCTACCCTCATTTCCTTCTTCCTCTCCTTCACTCCTCTATCCCATTATTTCCCTTTGGCCTCCTTTAAGCCCTGTCTAAAAATGTTTTATCTTTAACTTCTATTACTTTTGTACTTTACTATTGTAAGTTGCTTTGGACAAAAGCGTCTACCAAATGTAATGTAAGGTAAGGTAAGGTAAGTTAAGTAAAGCTAAGCTACGTAAACAAAACTGTATTTTATATATATATATATATATATATATATATATATATATATATATATATATATATTATGGAGTGTGAGAAATGGTAACACCATTATAGTGACAGTCAGAGTAATTAGTTTGATTACTCCTTACTGAAAAAAGTAACAGCGTTAGTAACGCCATTATTCCCATCACGCTTTATGTGGCAGTATAGATCATTGGATGATATATATTTTTTTTGGTATATCAGATTAGTGACTATACACATCCTTGTTATACTTTACTTTTTTTACTATTTTACATGTACAGAAGGACACATGCTGGTTCACTGGTTGACTATATGGAGTAGATATTGATAATAACCCCACAGAGGTTTATCTGAAGATCACTGGCTGAAATATCTGTTTATATGCGAGAAGCAAAAAAAAAAAATCACTGTGTGTTAGAATGATTCTCATTCTGGAAAAATCAACAAAACGATGCTTTTTGAGCTTTTTTTGAGAAACCTCTCTCTAGAATTAGTTTCAAAGAAGCTTCAGTTGTACAGTTTCTCTGCTCTGTTGTTCTCTTTCGCCCTGTTGGGAGCGGCTATAAAGGCAAACTTCCTGTCTGCCCTGTTTGTTTGGGCGTTTGCTGTTTTGGACGGGTGGCTGTAGTAACTCTGAGTTCTGTGGGAGTGTCGCATTTAGAGATGAGGCCAACAAATCAGTACCTGCCTCTCGACCGAGAGTCCAGAATAATCCAGAATAATGACTACAGTGTTTTTAGAAATGAACCCAAGGTTAATTTTAATTTTACCATGCGCAATCCAGTCTAACAGAATTTTGAGGAATGAAGCAGGATGTTTCTTTTCTGTTTTGGTGAGTGTGTGTGTGAGTGTGTGTGTCTCAGTGCTCTTGATAAACACACTGTGCATGTATAAGCGAGCGTAGTAGCGAGTTAAAGGAATGTCTGTCATCCTTTCCTGGAGATTTCATCACCTCACTGAGAGAAGAGAGCAGGTAATCTCTCTGAGATCAGTGATCAGCGCTGCTTAGAGGAAGTTTTGGGACCAGATTACAATAAGAGAAGTCGTTCACAGTCTAGCAAATGAGGGGAAATGTGAAATAGACAAGTTGAACAGGTTTAAGTAAGACATGCTTTTGAACAACAACAAAAAAAGACACCGCTTAAAATGATGAGTTTTCTTTGATTTTACCAAATTAAAAACCTCTGGAATATAATCAAGAAGAAGATGCATGATCGCAAGCCATTAAACCAAGTTATCCAAAAGCAGTGTGTAAGACTGGTGGAGGAGAACATAATGAAAGAGCTATTCTATCAAATACTGATTTCTGAACTCATTAAAACGTAAATTCTTTATAAATATGAACTTGTTTTCTTGGCATTATTTGAGGTCTGAAATCTCTCCATTTTTTTTTGCTCGTTTTCTGAAAATAAAAAAATAAAATCAACCTCCTTGACATTTAAAACAAGGCGTTAATAACTTTAAAAGAAGCTTTTAAGAAGCTTATTAAAAAACACTGTTGTTAGCGCTTCTTTGTAGCCATCACTGAACTGATAATGACATATAGTGTATATATATATATATATATATATATATATATATATATATATATATATATATATATATATATACACACACATACACGCCTTGTGCAAGCATCCAGTGCATTTTTTTTACACTGACGAAGGTGTTAATACACCTTTTATATATAATAATCATAATCATTATATAATAATCATAAATATACCAATTTTTACCCGTTTCCGGTACATTTTTACCCGATTGGTATGTTATAAATGGCAGAGATGTAGTAATATATATATATATATTAAAAAAAAATAATAAAAAATATTATTACCATATGTCTGTCTTTGTTAAAGGACATAATGCATACAAAGAGGTTCTCTTTTAATAGAACTAATCACTAATAAATGTGATTGCAGCACCGAGAGTGCAGAAAACGCTGCTCTCTTACTTCAGGAGGAAATGGTTATTGCCTAACATCTGTTAGAAGTGTGTGTGTGTGTGTGTGTATATATATATATATGTGTGTGTGAGAGAGCAGTGTTATGGAGGGGTGATGGGGAGTACAGAGGGTTGTTTGGGGAGGAGAGGCGGGGGCGGGCGCTGGGGGACGAGCGTCAGGTTTCAGGAACCGGGTGTACTGGAAGGTGAAGGCTGCTGAATAAAAACCAGCTTCTCTTAAAGCTGTATTTTAACTCTGCTCCTGCAGTTTAACTCGAGGAGGAGCTGAGGGAGTTTTCTGAGACTCAAACAGCTGTGCTTAAACTCAGTTCCTGCGTTCCTTCATTTAATAAGCGCTTATCATTCTGCGTTCATCATTCTGCTGTTTAATTTGATTCAGTTTGATGCGGATTTCATATCTGTATAAACCCGCCCTTCAGGAAGCGTTAGTGTAAACGTGTGGCCCATTTGCTGGTTAATGTCCTGTGAGACCATTCCACATCCAGACGGGTTCAATATCCCTTTACTGCAGCTGTAGTTCCAAATAAATGTGTACCTCCATCTCTTTCACTTACTACCATCCATCTCTCTCTCTCTCTATTAATTCAATTCAGTTTAATTTAAAAGTTGCTTTATTAACATGACAAATATTCACATTTGTATTGCCAGACCTCTGTTCAACATTTTCCTAACATAATATAATATAAAATAACCAAACAGGTAGGTTTGAGCACAAGTTTAAGTAAACAACTGAATTAATTATTCCAAAAATATATAATATAAATATAAATATATAAAATATATATAAATATATTATTATATAAAAAATTATAATAAATAGCAATGCAGCTTCTTTGTAGTAATGTACAGCTGTGTATCTGTGTATCTCTCTCTCTCTCCATCTCTCTACTCCTCTCTCTCTCTTTATTTCTCTCTCTGTCTCGCTCTCTCTCTCTTTCACTCTCTACCTTTACCTCTCTCTGTACTGCTACATTTCACTCTGTTTTTTCTCTCTTTCACTCTCTCTCCCTCTACCTCTCTCTACCTCTCTCTCTCGTTCTATCTAACCCCCTCTCTCTCTCTCCCTCTCTCTTTCTCTCTCTCTCTTTCACTCTCTCTTTCTCTGTCTCTACCTCTTGTTCTATTCTCGACTGCTACATTTCTCTGTACTTTTCTCTTTCTCTCTTTCACTCTCTCTTTCTCTCTCTACCTTTACCTCTCTCTGTTTTCTCTACTGCTACATTTCTCTCTGTCCTTTTCTCTTTCTCTCTTTCACTCTTTTTCTCTCTCTACCTTCACCTCTCTCTCTGTATTCTCTATTGCCACATTTCTCTCTGTCCTTTCCTCTTTCTCTCTTTTACTCTCTTTTTCTCTCTCTACCTTTACGTCTGTCTCTGTATTCTTTGCCGCTGCATCTGTCTCTTTCACTTTCTCTCACTCTCTCGCACTCTCTCTCTTTTTCTCTTTCTTTCTACATCTCACCATCTCTCTCACTCTCTCTCTCTCTCTCTCTCTCTCTCTCTCTCTCCCCGCATTGCTGTAGTCAGAGGCCAGACACAGCATTGATCGCCCAGAGCTGCAGCTCTTTGCCTGTGCTGACAGGTTATCGCTCCAGTCTCTGAGCGAGATATAGAGAGAGTGAGAGAGAGAGAGAGGGAGGGAGGAAAAAGTAAAAGAAACAGAAAGAAGGAGAGAGTGAAAGAAAGAGGGAGAGAGAGAGAGAGAGAGAGAGAGAGAGTCTGAGAAATGCTCAGCAGTACTCTCGCAGGAGCTGGACGTGATTTAAAGCTAACACACTCAGTGAGGTCTGGGGACTGTCTAAAACTCTACTTGCACTGTCACTCAGACTTCAGGCAGCTGATTGGTTGGGAAAAAGGCTGCATTAGAGAGTAACTGAGGTGCTGCTGTATGATAACTCTGTAAAACTGGTTGATTCTGTGCAGAAGGAGATCAACAGGGAACAAAGAATAGGGCAATCGTTGTATGTTGTATTATTATTGTTATTAGGTATCAGTTTTTTTTTAAGATAATAAAATGAAAGAGATGCAGCAGTACTGAGAATAACACCAAATTCAAATTTATTTAACAGGGGGAGCTCTTCACACTGCAGACTGTTCTCGTGTGATATAACTAGACTGGAGGTAGAGTGAGGCAGAGCTCCACTATGAACGCACACCACCATACTACTTCTAAACCATGTAAAAATCAATGCAGGCAAGCCAACTTTAAAGAAGCTTAAAATTAATTTCTAATCTTTATCATATTTTACTTTTACTTTTCTTGAGATTACATTGTTATCCAACAGTAATCAGATGAAGGGATTTGTTGTGTATATATACAGTATATATCTCAGAAAACTAGTCCTGGATTAGACAGGAATTTATATACTGCTCTGTTTTATTTGATTAGTATTGGGGGTATTTAATCAGCTAAATTTTAATAATACTTCCTGTCCCATGACTTTTGCCGTGTTCTATGGACGCTGTGCGACTCTCTGCCTCAGGTTCTTCATTTCTTCTTTTCTTTATCTCTCTCTCTGCCTCTCTACTGGTCTCTCTATACTACCACTCTGCCTCACATGCTCCATTTCTTTCTTTCTTTCTTTCTTTCTTTTTATCTCTCTCTTTCTTTCTCTCGCTCTCTCTCTCAATTTCATTTTTTTCAATTCAATATAGCTTTATTAGCATGACTGTAAATTACCGTGTTGCCAAAGCATTATAACAATTAACAACAATGGTATATGAACATACATAACAGACATAATAACATTTATAACAGAAAATTATTATGATTATTTATCAATAATTATATTATTTATCAATAATTATAATTATATAATAATAATCATTTTCTCTGGGATGGGGAGCTCTCTCTCTCTCTCTCTCTCTTTCTCTCTCTCTCCCTATCTCTCACTCTCTTATTCTTCCCATCCCCCCTCTATTTGTCTTGTCTGTTTTTATGCAGTCCTCTCAGCATATCGTCCTGCAGTTCGGCTTCTGTTTACACTCCATGACTATAAACTGGGGACTCCTCTGTGTGTGTAGTGTGTGTGTGTGTGTCTGTGTGTAGTGTGTAGTGTGTGTGTGTGTTTAGTGTGCGTGTGTGTAGTGTGTGTGTGCAGTGTGTGTGTGTGTGTGTGTTTGCTTTGCTCTTGGTAAACTTCATGATGTTCCAGCACCATATATAGCATGCTCCTGAATCATCATCAGTAGCAGTGCTGCACGTTCTACACTCTCCTGCCTTATTTGCAGCAGTGAGAGGAAGGGAAGCCTCCTTTACTTCACACACACACACACACACACACACACACACACTCTGGTGTGTAGGGGGTTATAGTATAAGTGAAAGTGCCCGGTTCTTTAGTTACACTGCTGTTTCTTCTGCTGTGACGGCAGAATTGATCGCAGAGGAACTGGATGTGGATTGAGGTCAGGGGTCAGGGCATTCCTGTTCTGTGTGGGCCTGTGGTGTTGTGTACAGGTGTGTTGTGGGAAATGCTAAAATCTAAAGGTCTAATTATAGGTCTAGTTTTTAGGCAAGAACCTAAAAATTTTCAATTCAGTTTAATTTAATTTAATTTTATTTATACAGCGTTTTGTACAGCAGATATTGTCACAAAGCAAATCAGCTTTACAGAGAAACGACTCCAAGCCTCTTATGAGCGACACCACAGTGATGCCAACAGTGGCAGGAAAAATCTCCCTCATACCAAGAGGAAGAAACCTCAGCACGTTGGCTGTGCGTCTGACTTGTTGAGGAATGGCAACCTAAAACAGGGTCACGCTGAAAGTCACCAAGCTCCTCAGTACAGTGCATTACCACTTTTCTGTTTTCTGATTTAATGCACACGTGAGCAATGGGTGTGGCACAAAAACACACTAATTGCTTTTGGCCCTGTGATGCATTTGTGCAATAAGGAATGAAAAACTCAGCATACCAGATGCCTCAGTATAAAGTTGTAGAGGTTTATTATAGTTTCCTGCAATAATAATAATAATAATAATAATAGTACTTCCAGTGCAGCTTGAATATTGTCTCACAGTTCCTGCAGATTGTACAGTAGAGTAGGGGTATAGGAGTGTTGATAGTTCATCCAATAGCATGCCGCACTATTTTTTTTTTATCAGTAATAAGCCTGCAGATGCGTCTGTCCATGGGATTTTGTATCTGTACAGTTTTCAAGACTCAAAGCTCTTAAGATTACAGCAGCAGTGTATGGACGAGCATTGTCCTGTTGGAATAGAGACAATAGAAAAGAAATACATACTGGTTTTACGTTTTACTGTGGAAGTTTTGTCCTTAGTTTGAGAAATTTGAATTGAAGCCTTCAATAAAAGTGAAAAAAGGAAAAAAGAGCACAGTTTTGACCAGTCAGGACTTTCTGTGGCCTCAGTTGTCCAGTCACCCCAAAACTATTGACGTGACCACGAGAGACACTCATTCAGACATTTCTATCCCCTCCAGCCTGATTTGGTAGTTTGGTGTCTCACTGTAACCTTTGCCATTTTATTGTTTTATCATTGTTACGACATGATTAGGTTAAACTGACAGGAAGAAAAAACACGAAGGCAGCCGAACTCTCTGCGGTATTTTCCGCAACTGTTTCAATTAGATTACTGAGACGTCCGTCACGCACAGAGTTCCACTGTGTCCGGTTGTCCTCTGGAAACTTGTTGACTGTTTAAGTCAATGGCAAGAAAAGGACATGTTGGGTAGTAGAGGAAAGTGGGCTATATGTGTGTTTAAAATGTATATAAATACCCAATTTGTTCAACAAATTTAAGGTGGCCAATTGCAAGTTGTTCTCCTATTTGAATCTCCTCTGAAGAGTGGCATCATGGGCTCATCAAAACAACTCTCAAATGATCTAAAAACAAAGATTGTTCAACATAGTTGTTCAGGGGAAGGATACAAAAAGTTGTCGCAGAGATTTAACCTGTCAGTTTGTGTGAGCATATATCAGTGATTTAGTTTATGGAAAAGAGCTAGCATGGGTAAATGAAGATAAACCACAGAGAGGTGGTTTCTGTGGCATATCAAGCTTTCTTGTTTTATCTCTTATCACAAAAAGATTGTAATCATAAGCTGAGGCAGCACCGACCACAAATCATTACAGTTGGGACAGTGTGGAAAATGCACTTTTCATTTGCTGCCATGCCTCTGTAATGTATGCAGCATGTGGTTTTGCATGGTCTTGTTGAGAAGGCATGTATGCTGTCTTAAAGTAGTTCTGAATATACATGGCATCCCATTACTGCTGCAACACAGAAGTGTACTGACTGACTGGCATCTGATACTGGCTAAATCAAAGCTTAAATCAATTTCTACCATAAAGATCAGAAAAACTACAATTCAGGAATCTACATATTTTTAGATTTTTTTTGCTGATATCTAATATAGAAAAGGCTGTGTGAGAAGAAGCTGGTTACAGAAAAAAAATACCGCCTGACAGCAGCCGAGCGAGACTAATGGAGGCGGAAATATTTGCGCCCTAAAGAATAAAATAGGACGAAGTTATGGAGGTAAAGAGATAATTCAGTTTGTGGGCAGAGCAGGGATCCGTGTGCTCACTATTCATTCATATTTACAGCGTTTAGCAGACATTATTTTCTTGGGCAGATTACTAAAATGCTTTCATTTCTCCACAGAATTTATCTGTAGGCAGGGCCGGGAGTTTAGAGTCTAAAGCTGTGCCAGAAACTAGAGTCAGATACACTTCATTACATGACATTACAAGGGTGTAATCCCTTTTGTTTTAATAAGGGCATGATCAGCGTCCAATTAGATGATTTTTAAATTGGTGCTTGACGACTGAGGAGAAGGGTCGAATGCTGAATGCTGGTCTTTAGTGGTGGACGATAACAACCTAAAATAAAATCACGATAATTCAGGTTATTTATTCGATAACAATATTTGATGTAAAATAACAAAACGTGGAATATTACAATTTAAGGCATATACCACTATAACAATAATAAATGTTAAAGATTTCTTTAGCATTTCTATTTCATCTTGCTGTTTGAGAACTTTAGATAGTACACAGCAGGATTAACCAGCAGACTTTGTTTGAGAGAGGGATCTGTACCTACTGTCTGTAACAAGTAAGCAGATGAGGAAGATTTGTGGGGGGAAAAAAATGTGTGCCTCTATAGCAGTTAACCATGAACTAGCTAAACTACTGTTTGTATTTTGCCATTTAGAACAAGATAACACAAACCTGTGTTTTAATTTTAGAAGCCTTTCCTTTTAAAAACCAGAAGAGGCTACACAGCACAGTGCTTCTACCTATGGAGTGACATCTGGTGAGCTACAGCGTGCAAACCTTTGGAGATCGCAGCTCATTTTTGGTACAGCTCCAGCATTTCTTTGACTTTGGGAGGAAATATTGATGGGGTTTTCTTTACGTGCAGACGGCTGCAGTTGTGGAAACTATCAGCTCCCTGTGCTACATGTAGGGTTGGTTGTTAATTTATCGCTTTCTTAGCTGTCAACCCCCAACAGAGCTGTGCTCACTAGATCAGTAGAAGAAGCATTTACCATTTCGCTCTGCTGTTTGAGAACTTTAGATAGTAAACAGCAGGGTTAGCCAGCAGACTTCGTCTGAGGGAGGGATCTGTACCTACTGTCCGTGTCAAGTCAGCAGATGAGGAAGATTTGTGAAAAAAAACGGACTAGCCTGTTTGTATTTTGCCGTTTCGCTTAAGCTAACACAAAGGTGTGTTTAATTTTAGAAGCCTTTCCTTTTAAAAGCCAGAGGAGGCTACACAGCACAGTGCTTCTACCTATGGAGTGACATCTGGTGAGCTACAGCATGCAAACCTTTGGAGATCACAGCTCATTTTTGGTACAGCTCCAGAATTTCTTTGACTTTGGGAGGAAACCAAACATGCAATAACAGCAGAAATTCACCAGTAGCCTTGCTTGTATTTTAAAGTGGCGTGAGGGGATTGGTGTGCTTCCCTTAGCAGATCCTGGACAGGATAATGGCTGCCTGAAGTCCCTGGAGATGAGAAAACTCATCACCACCCGCAGGTAGATAGTAGTTTGTGCACACGCAGACATGCCGAGCCTGCTGAGCGTACACAAGTGAGCACCAGTGGAAGGAAAATGCTACGTATGTGCAGCCACATGGGCAAACTGTGTATGTGACTGTGAGAAGAGTACTGATGATGGACGATGGCTATGCCTGCTTGGCTGCTTGGGGAGAGTTTCTCTTGATGGGGTGGATGGGAGGATGGGAGGATAGCATTGAATGACATCCGTTTGCTCGTACTGGAAGAGAACGTTTGATATCTCTCTTTGCCGATATTTGTGTCTTAAAACTCCCATCAGGGTTGCTGATTCCAAATATAGATGCAATTCTATCCATTTCACGTGACCGCCAGGGGTTTATAAAGAGGCTGGATTGATATTGCGATTATTGTGACAGGCCTAGATGGAGTTCCTGTGTATGAAAGCAAATCGGATCTAATGAGCTCCTCCCCCAGGTGATCCCAAAACCAGTATCCAAGTTCTCTGGGCAAGAACATAGGACTTTCACAAGCTACCCAGTAACCTATTTGTTGTGCATTAGTGCCCAAACTGGACACTGATTGGGCTGTTTGATGCCTGAGTGAGTAAGCTCTACTCCTGATGAAACTGTATCAGAGCAGAGCCACTGTGGCTCGACTCCCGACTCAAAGTGACTGTACATATGAGCCTAGCCAGTCATCCATACTGGGAAACATATATTCATATCTATTGATCTCTGCCTCTTCATTCAATAAACTCAATATCTTTAGAGCAGACAGTGGTTCAAAGGGCAGAACCATGATTTGGGCACATGATCTACAACCTGATATACATGCCATGATGAAATGAAGCCCTGTATGAGAACATGCTCTGGCAGAAACTCTCTTGATGTTTGGCGTGTGCTATTCCAAAGCCACCTCAACCAAGATGCCCAGGACGGGGCGTCCTTAGAAAAAGGACAAAAGACGCCTCCCAGATTCCCAGAAGGACCCTGGAGGTTCCCTCCAGTCCACAGCAACCCAGTTCTGACATTGCTTCTTTGAAAAATGTGGCCGCTCTTCCTGGTGGTGCTTGTGAAACGGACTCTGGGCACCAGTGAACCTCTGCAGATATAATACCTACAGCTCAGACCGCAATTTCAGGAATCATTAGAGATTGGCAAAAAAAAGCCTGGACTCAGCGGTTAGAGAGAGGCACTGTCCCAGCCAAGAAATACCACGGTCAAATATTTAAGTATATCAGAGTAATCCCGCAGATGCAGCATGGATGATTCGGATATACTCTTAGTAGGGGCGGATAATAAACCATAATAGTATAATGTCTATACTATAAAGTATTAGTATCACTTTGGTATCATCCCTCCAGAAACCAAACCATTTCCATGCAAACCATGTGTTTATGTGTTTAGACATAAACCCTACTCAAAATGTAACCTGCGTTGCATGTGAGATTTGGTATAAATGGTTTTAAATCAATATTCAATCAATATTTGTGATGTATTGCGCAGCCCTAAGTTTAAGCAGGGGACAGCAATTAAGTTTGGCCGCAGGCCAGATATTTTCCAAGCCACTACGTGGTGTGGGTTTTTGGAAAATGAAGTGTAATGGGATGGAGTGCAGCTACAGACTAGTAGCTCTCCAGCCCAGAGGGTTGTTGAACCCAATTGCAGAACAGTTGATTTCAAAGCAGGTCAAAAATAAATAAATAAACACACCGCCCCTCACGCAAAATCGAACCTGTGTCGTCAGGGTCACGGTCCAAAACACTACCGCTGCCCCGGCTAGTGAATTGGGACATGGCCTGGGAAAAAAGCACCCTTATAAGGAGGTAGGGAGCCCAAGAAGTGGCGGGAAAACGAGAATGAGTGGAAATTGAACACGTCGATTGCGACAGAGAGAGACAGGGGAGGAATGTAAACAAAAGCTCACCAGAAAAGCATTTTATTATTATTTTGTCTTTATAATCGTTCATTATTGTTTAAAAAACCTCACGAGCCACCATTACAGAAAGTCCTTTTCTTTCATTTTTTGCTTTTTGTGCTCCATAGATCTCTATAGGATCTCTGTCTGCTTTTGCTCTGTTTAATTTAACTCCTCCACATGAGTTTTTTTTTTGGACACAGACCAGGAATAAATACAGGTACTTAAACAACATACAGGCAATACAAAACCTCTGTAAAGCACTTACTCATTCCTCAGGGTTCTTGATCTTTTTCTCCATATATATTTTTTAACCTCCTTATTTTTATAGTTAGCATGTTGCTCGTCATATAAGCTTCTGTGTTGTGCTACCAATGATACAAGCTGTTCTGCTGCCATCTTAATGCTCATTGGTCTGGTCTGCAAGCATGACAGTGGAGCTCTGTATACATACAATCAGATCATCATCATTTTCATCATCATCATTCTGTCCTACAGCCTCTCCTCCTCCTGCTTTTCTATCTCATTCTCTCACTCATTTAATTTTGCACAATGCAGCTTCTTCCTAAAACAATAGTTCAGTGTTTGCTCTCTGTGACAGAAACAGCTCACTACTCCAGACTTCCTAAGTCTAGTTTACCACATTACCGTCTGACTGTTTTCTGGGTTTTATGAGCTGATTTCTTCCTCGCGTTGCGTCGCCGCTATGTTAAATAGCTTTTTCTTCAACAGAGTGTGACAAAAGAGGGGAAAGAAAGAAGGCAAAGTAATAATCTGCATGAACGCGGCTTTGGCACGGCTGGAAAAATGAAATTTCTGGCGAGCAGCAGACAATAGACCTGCTTAGTGTGTGCGGCTGCTGCTGCGCCGCTATTCATGCGGCTTTATGAAAGTCTACACACTTTAACACAGGAACATTTCTAAGCTCAATGCACAACACTCAGTCTGAAATGAACATGCGGTTTATGTTTTAGAGTGAAGAGGAGAGAGGCTGAAACATCAGTAGCTTAACATCAGTATACAGAGAAATACATCTGAACACGTTATTTTATTCAGAAACAGGCGAGGAAATGGGTTTAGAGGTTCTGCAGCGGTTCGGCCGTCTGACTGTCTGACTCCTTCTCTGTGGTGAGTTTGAGTTAGAGGGAAGTGCGTTAATGGATATTTGTGGATTTGTGGGAATTTCTAGTGAATGTGAGAGAACTGTTCTGCTGCTGAGTTGAGTTGATTGTTAGGAGTTGAGTTTATTGTTAGGAGTCAGGTTTATGGTTAGGAGTTGAGTTGATTTTTAGGAGTTAAGTTTATTGTTAGGAGTCAGGTTTATTGTTAGGAGTCAGGTTGATTGTTAGGAGTTGAGTTGATTGGTAGGAGTTGAGTTTATTGTTAGGAGTCAGGTTTATGGTTAGGAGTTGAGTTGATTTTTAGGAGTTAAGTTTATTGTTAGGAGTCAGGTTTATTGTTAGGAGTCAGGTTGATTGTTAGGAGTTGAGTTGATTGGTAGGAGTTGAGTTTATTGTTAGAAGTTGAGTTGATTGTTAGGAGTCAGGTTTATTGTTAGGAGTCAGGTTGATTGTTAGGAGTTGAGTTGATTGTTAGGAATTGAGTTTATTGTTAGTAGTTGAGTTGATCGTCAGGAGTTGAGTTGAGTGTTAGGAGTCAGGTTTATAATTAGGAGTTGAGTTGATTGTTAGGAGTTGAGTTGATTGTTGGGAGTTGAGTTTATTATTAGAAGTTGAGTTGATTGTTTGGAGTTGAGTTGATTGTTTGGAGTTGAGTTGATTGTTTGGAGTTGAGTTGATTGTTGGGAGTTGAGTTTATTCTTAGGAGTTGGGTTGATTGTTAGGAGTCAGGTTTATTGTTAGGAGTTGAGTTGATTGTTGGGAGTTGAGTTTTTTTCTTAGGAGTTGAGTTTATTCTTAGAAGTTGAGTTTTTTTCTTAGGAGTTGAGTTTATTCTTAGAAGTTGAGTTTTTTCTTAGGAGTTAAGTTTATTCTTAGAAGTTGAGTTTATTCTTAGGAGTTTAGTTGATTGTTAGGAGTCAGATTTATTATTAGGAGTTAAGTTGATTGTTAGGAGTCAGAAACTGTTCTGAGGCAGAGTTTATTTTTTTCTCAGTAAACTCAGTGTGAGTGTGTGCAGTGACCATATTGCAGTTCTTTAATGAATCTTCAGTCTCTAAATGGTTTTCTGAACACCACTGCTGTTGTTATGTTTATTGGAAGCTGTACTAATTACTGAAGCTATAACTGAATCTTTCTTAATGAATGTAGTGAGGCAGAACGATCGGTCTGAGAGAGCCGTCACGCTCTTCTAGAGCTTTGAAAGACACGCAAAATGCGGTGTGTGTGTGACTGTGTGTGACTGTGTGTGTGTGTGTGTGTGTGTGTGTGTGTGTGTGTGTGTGTGTGTGTGACTGTGTGTACTGTAAGCGTTCTGGGAAAGTAACTGTCTGAACATGGATAAAGGAGGATAGGGATACATAGAGATATTCAGGGCTATATTTTAATTGACTGCTACTTTTCCACTTGACCACGCTTCGAGGTTTGCAGTGGGAATAATTACCTGAACGCTGTTTTACTGCAGTAAATCTCTACAGAGGTTCAGGGCTGTGTTTTACAGAGACTGTGCTGCTGTAAGTGCACTCAGAGGAGCTGCAGCAAACACACCAGCTCTCCCCCCACTCATTATAAGATCCAACAACACACAACGCAGTGCAGAACGCAGCGCAGAACACAGTGCAGTTCAGCGGCAGCTTCTTAGGCCTGGAGTTCTGGAGAAATGCCACTCTCCTTATTACAGCCAGTGGAGCATCAAAATGATTTTCAGTCTGTAATTTTAAGGTAAGATTGCTACATAATGGTGCTTTAAGTGACACGTCAGTCATCATTTAAGCTTTACTGCAACTAGAACACTGTTTTTAGAGCTTGTGTCCTACTTTAATATAGTTATATTTTCAAAGTTCATATAGTGCACACAGATACTTGTTTCTTTTTGTGTTGCATCCCTCCATCCATCCATCTGTCCATCTCCATCCATCTCCATTCATCCATCCATCCATCCTCTCTGCTTGTGTTCTATTTTAATGTAGTTTTATTTTCAAAGTTTATATAGTGCACAGGTACTTGTTTCTTTTTGTGTTCCATCCATCCATCCATCCATCCATCCATCCATCCATCCATCCATCCATCCATCCATCCATCCATCCATCCATCCATCCATCCATCCATCCATCCATCCATCCATCCATCCTCTCTGCTTGTGTTCTATTTTAATGTAGTTTTATTTTCAAAGTTTATATAGTGCACAGGTACTTGTTTCTTTTTGTGTTCCATCCATCCATCCATCCATCCATCCATCCATCCATCCATCCATCCATCCATCCATCCATCCATCCATCCATCCATCCATCCATCCATCCATCCATCCATCCATCCATCCATCCATCCATCCATCCATCCATCCATCCATCCATCCATCCATCCATCCATCCATCCTCTCTGCTTGTGTTCTACTTTAATATAGTTATATTTTCAATGTTTATATAGTGCACAGATAGTGCACACACACTCTACACAATTTCACACACACTCAGTGTACGACTAAACACTGAGTGTGTGTGAAATTGTGTAGAGTGTGTGTGGGTGTGTGTGTGTTTAAGGTCAGTTGGGGTACGGGGGTTGAGATTTGCGTGATCTGCAGTTTAATGAACACAAGATTCAGTGAGAAACACCATCTGTCTCTATACGCAATCCAGCACTATCAAACTGAGCAATCTGCAGGCAGCCTTACGCACGCACACACACACACACACACACACACACACACACACACACACACACACACACACACACACACACACACACACTCACACACACACACACACACACACACACACACACTCTCTCACACACACACTCACTCACACACACACACACTCACTCCCTCTCACACATACTCTCTCACACACACACACACACACACACATGTATAGTATAGATTTTATTACAATGATTGGACCAATAGAAATGCTCCAAAATTACTTGGACTGTTTTTTTTTGTTTTTTTTTTACCGTAAATTCTATTGGAAGTTAAGATGTTTTTTTTTTTTTTTTTTTTTTTTTTTTTTTTTTACTTTTTTGGGTGTCATTATGTAATCTAATTAAATATTAATCACAATATTTTAACCCCTTAACAGGCCAGGACTTTTGCCAATTGTCTGTCAGACATTACACCACTAAATCTTGAGGATTTCTATTCAAGAATTACATAAAGAAGCTTTTATGTTTGATAAAGAACATTACTGATAATCATTATTGTAACTGTAATAGAAAAAAAAACATTTGAGTAAATCAAATCAAATCAAATGTCAAAATACAATGAATAAAATCATAAAATTGTCTCCTGAACTTTATTTTAAAATTAATAATTTCCTGAATACGAATAAATCAGTTAATCTCCTCTAAACCTTTAGTTTGGTTAAGTTTGTCTAGTTTTTACGTCTAAAACCTGCAGAATTTGGGTTGATTCCTGTTACTGTGTCCTGTCTCCCAGTGTCCTGTAAGAGATTTGGGAGTCCCCAAATATGCAGGTTTACATACAAACATCAATAAACAATCCACTTTAAAACTGAAATATTGTATACACTGCCCCATGAAAATCAATGGAGCTGCTCTATTTTGATTGTAAAAAAGTTTAGGAATCCATATCTGAATTTAACACAGAGCGTAGATGAGCCTTTCTCGTTTTTTTAGTATTTAGACACTTTTGTTAGCAGGGCTGTTCGTATATTAGTATGTTAGTATATTTACAGCACACTCAGACATTTCTCAATATGTTTTAAGTACATTTAAGTATATTTATTTCACAAGGCATTTAAGCCTATGTGTTGTCCAGTAAGCCCACTAAGACCTGGAGAGGGAGTCTGTGTGCAGTGAAGGCGGCTGGATGGATGAGAAACAGGCAGTAGATGAGCTGCTTAGTCATTTGATCCCGTAGATTCTGTGGAGAAAGCTGTGGAGGAGAATACGTTTCTAAGCGCCTTTTGAACAGAAGTGAAGATGAGATGAGTATAATCAGCTTATCCGTCACACGTTGCAGGAACGGCCGGCGGTAAATGATGTTCTGCGGATTGGAGGGGGCCGTTGATATGTAGTTTATTTTGGGTGAGAAGCTTTAACACCCATTCAGAAGATTAACTCTTACTCCTCCCACACATGATCAATAGCACAGCACAGCATCCTCATACAGAAACTCCTCCCACTTACAGTATCAGTGTGTTTATTCACAGATCAGCTGTAACTTTGATTCTACAAACACTGTAAAAAAAAAAAGGTTCAGCTCATCTTATCATATAAGTGACTGTTGTTCTGTATCTGTTTCTCTGAATACTTTATTATTATCTTCCTTTCACCCTTTTCTTCAATACTTCCTTCAAATTTCTCAGAACTGCATTGATTAGCAGTGATTAGCATGGTGGTGGTGTATGAGGTGTTAGTGTGTGTTGTGTTGGTGCAGTAAGTAAATCAGATACAGCAGAGAGCTCGAAACAAACGTCCAACTAAGCTTCTTTAATATTTTTACATCCTACTAAAAACTAAAAAACTCTCTTTTTTTAATGAGCATATATGCAGCTGAAACATGGAACAGCTTAGTGCATCCAAAAAATTATCAACATCAAAATTTTAATATATATTACAGTCATTATGGCGTTTTAGAAAAATGTGAGGGTGCAGGAGTGAACATGAGGTAACCGTATGGCCTCCATCCACATGGATGGGCACGTGTGGAAAGCTGTGCACCTCAGTCCAGCACAGTTTTGCAGTGCAGATATTTCCAGTTACAGCTGAATTCATGTTTTTAATCCCAGAAAAACAAACGCTCTTATTTACCTTTTAAAAAGCCATTTAAATGCCCTGCATTGTTTAATATCGCGATATATATTGTCGAAAAAGAACATTTGCAATGTCAATATTTTCGAATATCGTGCAGCTCTACTCTAAGTAGTTTTAAAACCAGTATTTTTACTCTTTTACTAAAAGAGTAAAAAGCTTGAGTTGATGATAATTTTTTTGAGCAGCCTCATGTTTAAAAGGGGAAAGATCTCCGTTGTGCCCATCTGTGCTCCACCAGAGATAAAGATGTGACCGCCTGGTGACACCAAACCTTGTTTTGTAGCAGTAGTGTGTATATTCATTAAGTCTGTCATAAATTCAGTTATTGATTATTGGTATTTGAATTGATTTTGTTACTGTTTGTTGCCATGGGGGACAACACGCTGTATGTGTCAATTCCAAAGATTGTATTTCTATCAACAGCTATTTCCCATGGGATACATTTGTGCGTGCGTGCGCGTGCGTGCGCATGTGTGTGTGTGTGTGTGTGTGTGTGTGTGCGTGGGCGTGTGTGTGATGCAGTGAAGCTAGTATTCTAGTTGGTATTCTCCAATGATTTAGGGTGATTAGGATGGTGATGGCCACAAGGCTTTGGGCAGGTTCATTTGTAAAGTGTGTAAGTGTGTGTGTGTGTGTGAGTGTGTGTAATATGGGGATAATATCAGTCAGAAGATGGATGGGGCGGTTCAGTAGATGAATAGCAGGTTGTAGCTCAATGTTAGAATGACATTGGAAGTGAAAATTTCTATCCTTTCTTTCTTTCTTTTTTCTTTCTTTCTTTCTTGCCCTCTTTCTCTCTCTTTCTCTCTTTCTCTCTCTCTCTCTCTCTCTCTCTCTCAGTTCAGTTCAGTTTGCTTTATTGACATGACAAAATTACATTTGTATTGTCAAAGCATTTCAGATAGATAGTACAGACATAGATTAATGGGTACAGCAACATACAAATATAGAAGTACATATATATACGTATATATACACATCTATACATATATATTGACATACAATCTGATTTTAAAAAATGCAGAGAAAGAGAAAAAAAAACTTAATCATACTAAAATATGTATATGATAAAAAAAATAATAATAAATTGTTAAATGATAATAAACTCTCTCTCTCTCTCTCTCTCTCTCTCTCTCTCTCTTTTATTATTTTATTTTATTTGGCAGTGATTGTGAAGATGTTTCCTCATGTGTCCTCCTGCAGGGACCACACGGTGTGTTTCCTCTGTGATGATGATGATTTCTCTTTATCTGCTGGTTTCAGTGGTCAGGCTGTGGTCACTGAGGCTATACTGAGTCAGTCAGGATCTGTCTCTGCTGTAGATCTCTGACTGTGAGGAGGTCTGTGCTCCGTATTTGTCTGTATTGTGTTTTGTCTGTATTGTGTTGTATTGTCTGTCTGCACGTTTGTACTGTTGCACTATTGTTCTGTCTACACTGTGTTTATGTGCACCATGGTCCCTGGAGGAACGTTGTTTCGTTTCACTGTGTACTCTGTATATAGCTGAAATGACAATAAAAACCACTTTGACTTTGACTTTGTT
>NC_064414.1:3870000-3875000 GCF_023375975.1 Astyanax mexicanus | reverse complement strand
CATATTAAATATTGTCACTATTGTCTCTCTGTGTCTCTGTTATTGAATCTCTTGGCTTTCCCGCGAGGAGTCATTAGCTATTGTTGCAGAGTCATCAATGACATTAAACAACACGCATGGTGGCTTTTAATCACTTTTAGGGACACAACAGCTTAATTATCTTTTGATTAAAATCAGTTTTGAAGCATTTCGGATGTGTCAGCTTTTATTTACAAAAAGCTTAGTTCATATTGTATATGAAATTTTAATTAGCATCCTGTTTTTGAGGAGGTATCTAGTGCATGTCTAGGCTTTTTTAGACATGCATTGCTCTGCTGATATCAAATTGTTATCTTTTTGTGGCCCAACGTCTTTATATTGTATTAATAAGTAATTATACATATCAAAAACCTGTCAATTTTTCATCCTTCCTCTATCTGTGGGTCTGTTCCTGTAGAATCTCTCCTGTAAGAGCTTTTTAACAAGCTAAAAAGCTAAAATCTGCTCCTGTGTGTTACAGAATATTGTGTTTCTAAGCTAATTTTTAGTTTTAGTCATTAAGGAATATAGTTGTATCTGCCTGTCTTATAGAAACTGATTAAATGTCCAAGAAAACCTCACATCCTGCTCAGAAACGAACTCTAGTTCCACTATTTTACACACATTCTTTCTTCTGAAATTAGCTCTTAATGTTCTACAGTAAAGCAAATAGAAAAAACATGGATGTCCAAAACACTTCAAGAAAACACATTATTAAATATTTTAATATTTCTTCAGTTTTGTTCAACTTTATAGTGAGAAAATGAAAGAAGTCCAGTACAAAAAGGTTGCAAGAGGAAGTTTTTAAATACGCTCTGGGCTTTTCTCCACAGCTAATTAAAGACATGATGGACACAAAGCAGAAGAAGGTTATAAGAAGACAGCTAAGCATTTTCAAGAGCCGTTTTCTCAAATCGTATAACGTAATTAAGAAATGCTCTTAACAGGAGCAGTAGAGGTCAGGCTGAGGTCTGGAGTTTGAAGACGACGACATGTCGATTTGCTAGAAAAGCTAAATCAAAACCCCTCTCTGGCTGCAAGAGACTGTTAATAAGATTTAGGGTGTATTCACAGACCACTCGCACACACAGACCAAGGTTCATATAATAGTGAAAACATTCAGCCTGGTTAGTTTCACTCTTAAACTCTCATTTCTGTAATTAGTCTGAAAGTTTTAACCATCTAAAAAGTGTCATGGTTCAGTTGGTTCTGCAACGTTTGCTCCTTTAGTGAGGAGAATGTTTTTGGAACCAAAAATGAAAGTGTGAAAGCTGCTCACATTTACTTCGTTTTTTACTTAGTGTGTATGTGTGTGCACAGGTGTGTGTGCACGAATATGTGTGTGTGTGTGTGTGTGTGTGCGTATATATGAGTGTGCATGCAAGCGAGAGTTTGTGCAAATGTATGTGTGCGAGTGTGTGTATATCAGTCTGTGCGAGTGCATGTGAGTGTGCGTGAGTGTCTGGTTGTGTGTGTGCAAGTGTGTGTGTATGTATATCTATCTGTGCGTGTGTGCGTATGTGAATATGTGTGTGTATGTTCGTGTGTGCGTGTGTGTGCAAATGAGTGCGAGTGTGTGTGAGTGTGCGCAAGTGTGTGAATGCGTGTGCGAGTGTGTGTATCTCTCTGTGTGAGTGTATGTATATCTTTGTTTGCGAGTGTTTTTGTGCACAAGTGAGTGCGTACGAAAGTGTGCGAGTGTGTGTGAGTTAGTGCGTTTGTGTATATCTCTGTGTGTGCATGCGTGTGTGTGTGTGAGAGTGCATGCGTGTGTGTGTGATTGTGTTTATGCGAGTGTGTGTATATCTGTCTGTGTGAGAGTGTGAATATATGTAAGTGTGTGAGCGTGCGAGTGTGTGTGCGACTGTGTGTGTGTGTATATCTGTGCGTGCGAGTGTTTTTGTGCACAAATGAGTGCCTATGAGAGTGTGCGAGTGCGTGTGAGAGTGCATGTGAGGGTGTGTGTGAATGTGCGAGTGTGTGTATATCTGTCTGTGTGTGTGTGTGTGTGAATATATCTGTGTGTATATCTGATTGTGTGCGAGTGTGTGTGTGCATGCGAGTGCGCGAGTGTGTGTGTGTGTGTGTGTGTGTAGAGTGCAGTCCCCTGCTTTGAGAGCTGTGAGTGATTGTGAAAGCTGACATGGCTCGCTGCAGGGAGATCGGCTCGTTAACTCTTCATCACTAATTAATGTCAGTTCTCGTCTAAAATACGCAGTCAACAGCCGGGCCACCTCCACACCGCTGCAATCACACACACACACTCTTAAACACTCTCTCACACACACACACACACACACACACACCCCTCTGCACTGTCCTGTGATTTCACACCATCTGTCTTTAAAATACAGCAGTGTAGACCCGAGCGAGCGAGTGAGTGAGATCCAGAAGGTCTGAGTGTTTACTGACTTGTGTGCAAATGGATCCAGGTGGAAAGTAAAGAGTCCCTGGGTGCAGAGCTCAGAATCCAGATGTGCTGTTAGATTTACGGGCGGCAGGTATCGCTGATCACGCTTATCTGCTTTTTTGTAGCCTGATTAAGGAAGATCATTATAAACCTGATCACCACTGATCACAAGGGGATTTTGTGCCTTGTTGTGTCTCCTTGTCGAGGTTACTACTGGGAATGTCATTTATGTGTATCTGATGCATCAGATAATAGCACTGCTATGCAGTTTTGGGTTTGACCTGGGTATAAGGTGAGATACAGTTAGGTATGCTGGCATCCTGCAGCTCATTCGTCAGACACATGTTGCAGCTGGACCTGTAGATCCTCAGTTTGATATATCTGGCTTCACAGTTGGTTTAATAAATAAATCTTGATTGGCAATAAATCTGGTTTTGCCATGTGATTGAGATGTTCCTAAGAAACCTTTGCTGTTTGTGGGTGAGCATTATCCTGCTGAAACATGCTATCAGTTGCATGTTCCTCTAAATGCAAGCATCTAATGATGGGGAAGACTCTGGTCTCTGGACTGTGGACTGGAGACCAGCACAGATTTGATCTTAAACATCAACTTTAACTTCAAGCTTAGGCAGATTCAGTACTCATCACCTCCATGGACCCTAAAATCCATATCGTTAGACCCTGACACCAGTAAACCCCCCGTTACTCATTAACATCATTAACATCATTCGTCTCCAGTCATGGCAGTCATGCAGCTCCACTCAGCTTCAGTAGGACGATGCTGATGTTGTGTGGATCCAGCTCTCTGCCGGCTCAGGTTGGTTTGTTCAGAGCGTGGCGTGAGATGACAGGTGGGCGGTTGCAGGTCTATTTAAAGCAGATGTGTGGTTGCTGGTGGAGCAGCTTGACAGCAGAGACTACAACTAACCTGCTGTTTCCTCCTGATCCGGGATGTAGACTTAGATAAAGAAGAAGTGTGATCTATCTATCAAATGTATTTCAAATTCAAATAGAATTAGAAATCTTGGTGCAAGTGACTGAAATGCGTGTTGGTTTTATATGATTTACTCGATTTACGTACATCCGCCACCTCCAAACAATATGATGATGATAATCTTCCACATTGTTGTCTCCTCTGGATGCCCAGGCCTTTTTTTTGAGTTCCTAACTGTATTTTTTGTGGTTTGATAATTAATGTGGATTATGGCTGTAGTTACTTATTACATTCCCAATGCAGGAATGCTGCTGTCGGCCCAATGCTAGCTAGGCTAACAGACTGCAGATCTTAATGGAGATGGCTAGTGGCTAACAAGCGACGCTAACTTTATTTCCAAACTTTTATATCGCTGTTTTTTTACCAACAGATATGTGTGTACTGTATGTCCTGGTTAGTGTTTGTAGATCCTGTGGTTTTAGTTGTAGTTTACTCCAGTCTGTAGTTAATACCTTTACAAACCCAGAATGCTGCTGTCGGCCCAATGCTAGCTAGTGTGGCGCCTGGTTTGGGCGCCACCTGGGCTGAGGGACGTTGATTACTTGCCATACCAGAATTAATTAACTCTAGGCTAACAGACTGCTGGTGTTAGTCTGTTCCAGAGACTGTAAAAAAGGATGGACACCGCGTCGCCGTTCCCATTCATTCAATGAAAATGAAGCCAAAATCTTCCTCCATGTTGGCGATCCTGACACCCGATTCTGCGCAGTAGACACCAGAGGAGGGAGAAAGACTGGAGAGACAGCCTACTCATTTAAATAATCCCGCCCCTGAGGGCTGCCTCGCGGTCCCAGACTGCAGTGCGGGGCGGAGCAGAGCTGACGGTCTGGTATTGGTCCCGCCCATAACCAGCCCTTTTACAATAACCACACCTTTTTTTTAATAAAGCTGAATAATGTTTTAAAAAACTAATTCTGTGGGGATATAAAAATTTGACAATATGAGCTTCTGCATTTAAATAATGGAGGTAAAATTACAGTATATTAGAAAAAAACGTGATTGGAAGTTGTCTGTTTTGCCATTGAAACCTATGGTAATGGGTGGAGTTACACGGCTTTCTGCAGCCGAACAGCAGGGGGCGCCCGACCTGTGGTGGCTTCACTTTTCAGAGACGATGCTCTGTCCAGCTATACACAGTCTATGGTCTGTTCACACCTTGGATGCTGAATTTACAAATATTATGATCAGTATATTAGTGATGAGTTTTGTGTTAACGCTACTGCGGGTTTAACAGACTTTAGCATGAATAGCGTGATTCCTGTACCCTATACCCCTCCTGTACACAGTGTAGAGGTGTTGGGAATGTTTCTTAACCACACTTCAGTCTGCTAATACCAATCAATCCTCACTAGAATGCAGCTTGAAGGATTTTTGCTGACCTTGTGCATCCATCCAGTGTTCTTCAGAGGCTGTTCCCGTTTATCAGACCTCAATCTAATAGAACATTTTCCAGGAAAAAAAAAAAAAAAACAGTATGACGCATGATGGGGCTCCTAAGGAATCTGCAGGAATTTCGTGACGCAGTGATGTATCATTCAGGAATGTTGTGGGATCTGTGCCGAGAAGAGTTAAAACTGT
>NC_064414.1:3862500-3867500 GCF_023375975.1 Astyanax mexicanus | reverse complement strand
TAAGCTCTACATTCTACTCTCTTCATTTTACACTGTATGCTTTACACTTTACACTCTAATCTCTACATTCTACGCTCTACACACTACATTCTGCGCTCTACACTCATCCAGACCTTCAGTGAATTCTGGGCTGTGAGTGTGAGAGCACACACTCCAGACCTGCTCCACTCACTCTCAGTTTAGCCAGTTATCAAAGTGCTAAAGGCCACGGTTACAGTAACAGCAGTGCTGATGCTCTGGAGTGCTCACTTATCCGCCCACTGAAGAGCTTAATTGTGCAGCTTTGGCAGGCAGATTGTTGTCTTATTAGCTAACGAACTAGCCAATACCAGTGACGTCGAAGGGAAAGCCCTCTGTTTAACACGTGCTGTCTGAAAACATGTTCAGCACCCTGTTAAAATGTTTATTCTATAGCTCGGGTTTGGAAATACTAGTCTATGTAGCTCAGGAAATCAGGGTCTTGGTTCACTGTGTGTGGGCTGACTTGCAAGTAAAAACATGTTTTCATTGCATAAACGTGCTCCAGTTCCAGTTTTTATCAATGACTCAACAGGCTGGTAGTAGATTATGCAATCGGTGCTCATGTAGGAAGAGACAGAAGCGTTTAGATGATTCTCTTTTATACATAAAAGTAACATAAAATTTAATACATTTTAAAGCACAGAATTCTTCACATAAGCTGCGCCAATAAATTTGTATTATTACGATTTTTTTTAGACTTTCAATGGTTCCATGTTTATTTTATTTTATTATAAATAAATAAATATAAGTATTTATTTGCATTTTTATTAGTCCCTTCATCACAAATCTTCTATTCGGCTCCCGGTCATGCAGCTTGCCATCAGCTGCCAGAGCCCTGAGAGGGCACAGTTGGTCTTGCTCTCTCTGGGTGGGTACAACAGAAGATGGTGCTCTTTCCCCTCATCACTCCTAGGGTGATGTGGATCAGCACGAGGCTGCATCTGTGAGCTGATGTATCAGAACCGAGTCGCTGCACTTTCCTCCGAGCGTTAGCGCTGTGATGCTACTCGACAATGCTGCTTCCAAGAGGAGGCTTATCCTAATACTCAAAATAATTCAGGATAAGATTTTTTTTACTTTATTTAATTTAGGAAAAGAGACTCCCAACATTACAATAAACATTAAATTAATAGAGGTGGTGATTGAATTGAACACAGTCATGCACTGGCTGAAGGAGGACAGGAGAAAACTTCTTTTAATATCATTCATTTCAGAAAAAAACAATGAGCAGGTTGCTTTAAATATTTCAGCAGTGAATTCACATTCACAGCTGTGGCTACCCTGTTTATCATTCAACTTGCAAACTAATCAAATTGCAAACTAATTAATAAAGCAAATCGTATCCTAATTAATCGAGACTGTCCTTGGGGGGACATATTATGCAAAACTTGCTTTTGTATTTCCACTTGGGTCTCGCCTGCCCCTATAAACACTTCTAACACCAAAAAAAAAAAATCCATCCATTTTTTCAGTTTTCTGTAAATCAGCTACAAGAGTTTGGTATCAGGATTCATTTGTTTCTATGATGCTCCTCCCTTATTGTGACATCACAATAAACCAGTAAACCTGCATAAATCCGCCCTGGCTTCACCCATCGACCCCCACCAGAGCCCCCCTCTCTAGGTCAGTTGTCATTTTGGTAGATAACCTCAGACAGTACACAGCAAGATTAGCCAGCAGACTTTGTCTGAGGGAGGGATCTGTACCTACTGTCCGTGGACGTCAGCAGATGAAGGAGATGTAAATGTAGGTACACAGTAGTTAAGCATGCTTAAATTAGCTGGTTTGTGTTTTACTGATTAGCAGAAGCTAACATTATATTATTAGTGTGATAAACACTCGGCAGAAACATGGGGCGTGGCCAGCAACAGCTTATACTTATTTGAAGAAAAAAAAGTGGCAGAGCCCTTAAACGGCTTGTTCTGAAAGAAGTAATAGGGCTGGCGAGATCTTTATCTTTTTGTGAGAGGGATTGTGTGTAAAGAATTCATAGACCTACTGTATTCTTACTAAAAAAAAGGATATAATATTTTACTTTTAAATTATACTGAAATTCTAAAACAATACACCGCAAAATAGCTTTTTCATCACGGTGATTTCCAATCAATACAGTATATCAGTTCAGATCCTTTTGTGACTTACTGAACAGGATTCTTGGTCCAATTATTGTGGAGGAGCATAAGTTAGCATCTCCACGTAATCCAGTATGACAGGAAGTGTGTTCATCTTTCTCTAAAGCTTCCTCCACACCCCACGTTCCTATATGAGACCATCTGTTCCAAAGATCTTTCTGAGCAGCCATATTTTATTCTCCAGACCTCTGTGCTAAAGAACACAGCCCCCCAAAACGATTCCTCATTAAGCCTAATGGGGGCTGTAATTGAGCCGTATGTAAATAGCAAAAGCTCAACCCCCTCAGGAAACGCCAGCCTTCCAGGAGGTCTGGGGCTCAGCTGAACTTCAGAACCTGATTTAAAGCAGCAGCAGCAGAGGGCGATGCAGCTCCAGGCCAGGCTTTTATTTGGTTGGAGATGCTGACCCTGTGAGGCATTGCCTCCTCTCAGGAACATGCATAGAGATCGATTCATTTCGGCTCATTTTCCATAATGAAATAAAAGTACTTCTGCAGCAGCTGAAGAGTTTTATTGGTCCTCTAAGTTCTTATGAATATGCTAATTCAGTCATCAGTTTCCAATTTCCTTTCCAGAGCACAGAGCTCAATTTTGCAGACCTGTAGACCCAACAACTCCTGAACAGAATCAGGTAAACAGCTGAGCGCGCCGTGCTGTTTCTGTAGATGCTTTAAGGATGGGCAAAAAGGCATTGTACCTTTTGACATTTTGACATGTAGGCAAAAGAATAGCGCAGTGATTTTTATCAAATTTATGCTGCGTTAAGCTCTATTTTACACTGCTTAAAGTTAAAGCCCCACTTAGTAGGATTCAAATTGTGTGCTCGTGGGCCCCCCCTACAGTTTCAGAGTGTAACTGTCGAATGAACAAATCTTTTGAACGAATCTTTTCAGTAAATGGATTCTAATGATTCAGTACATCTAAAAGAGCTGCTGTGCCCATCACTATTAGTTAGTGTCTGTAAAGGATTGGCAAACCAGGTTTTTGTAGTCCTTGTAGAACTGTTAGAACTACAGGTCGGAAAGCAGGTCGCAGTTCTGGAAAGAGGCGCAGTTCCCGCGAGATCAGAGATGAGATGAGAGGATTTGAACCGCCGATCTCCCGATTATAAAATTATAAAACAGTGGAAAAAGTGGAAATGGTGTTTTGATTTTTTCTTTATGATGCCAAATAAAATGTTGGCACCAGATCCAACATTAGCTATTGTGCTCTGTGAGTAAAATCCATCTGGTATTTGGTAGGAGCATCTGCTGGAGATCTTCAGCTTAGTGTCATTCACAGAAATGGCTAATTGAATTGATGCATATCTCCTAATTAGTTGGAGTCTGAGATTGACTAGCTTTGTCTGAATTTAGCTCTCAGGCTACAGAGAATCAGTTAAGAATGCTTTAAGACTGAAATCCTACGTTTTTGAAATTGTCTCCAGATGGATTCTCCATGATAGGATCTAATCAGCTATTGACCTTTAGTGCCTTCTTCTTTATCCAACATTCTATATATATATATATATATATATATATATATATATATATATATATATATATATATATATATATATATATATATATTTATGTATATGTATATATGTATTCTGGACCCACCTTCTCATTCAGTGTTTTTTATTTCTTTATTTATTTTATTTATTTTCTACATTGTAAATTAATATTAAAGACACGAAAACAATTAAGAGACACATGTGGAATTACATAGTAAACAGTAATAAAGTGTTATTCCTCCACATTAATCCCCTGATCTAAACCTGATGAACTGAGATGGTGATTTGAGGTGATTTAATTGGGATGAGCTGGAGCTTCACAGCGTGAAGGAAAGAAAAGCAGCAGCTATTGTTCAGCACCTCCAGGAACTCCTTCCTTCAAGACGCTGAGAAAACTATTCCAGGTCACTCTCCCTCATGAAGACACTGAGATTAAAATCTCACCAAGAGTCGCCAGATCTGTTCTCAAATAGAAATGTGCTGCTTATTTAGAAGAATCTAAAGAAGAAAACAGATTCTGGTTTGTTTAACAGAATAATTCAGCATGTGTTGCTGTAGAGCTTTAATATAGTCTTTAATATTAAATTTGCAATGTATTAAAATAATAAAAGGAAAGAAACACATTGAATGAGAGAGAAGAGGTGTGTTCACACACAGTTTAGACTGTATAAAGTTAGGAAAGAGGTTTCTGAATGTGTTCCTGTGTATAGGCTGTATGTGGGGTGTGTGTGTTGGTACTGAATGATTGAGTATAGAGTGTATGTGAGGTGTGTGTGTTGGTAGAGAGTGTGTGTACTGAGTGCTGCAGTGGGATGGGTTTTAGAGTCTCTAGAGAAGTTCTTCGTGTCTGGAAAATCTGGAATCACTGCAATACTGCCCCCTATTGCTGGGAATAAGCGCAACCCTGAGTCCGGACTGCATCACTAAACGATGTCTTTCAGTCTTAAAGCCAGGAAACAGAAAACTGCTGTTAGGCTCAGAACTTTACCGGCAGCGCAGTGTGTTTAAGAGAGGAGCTTCAGTCGTCAGGTTGAGGCTATCTGGTGGTACTGAAACTCGGCCTGGTGGTCCTGATCATTAGGAGACAGCAGTAGCTAACAGGCACGGGTGGGTGGGAGTATATCTAAGGGTTTTGGCCAGAGATCTAATGATGGTGTGTGTGTGTGTGTGTGTGTGTGTGTTCTCAGAGGTGTCGGTGGCGTATCAGAACGGCTTGCCGGTGGTCTCGGTGAGGCTGCCATCTCGACGGGAGCGCTGCCAGTTCACTCTGAAACCCCTCAGCGACAGTGTGGGTGTATTCCTCCAGCAGCTCCAGGCAGAGGACCGGGGCATCGACCGGGTCGCCATCTACT